>NC_080192.1:54302588-54516586 GCF_030028045.1 Hippopotamus amphibius kiboko | reverse complement strand
TCATTGCACATGCGTGTGTCACACCGTAACAGTTCCTAATTCACTTGTGTGTCACCTCACATGGTCACAATTGGCATGTCAATGTCACCACACATCTGTCACAAGACTCATGATTGTCACATCACACCTGTCCCAATGCCTGTGTGATTGTCACCTCATGGGTGTCATAATGTGCAAGTGTCACAACATTTCAGTCCCATTGTGCCTGTTAGGGTCACACTATTTCTGTCTCGACACACATGGCAGTGTTACCTGACATCTGTCTCAACAAGAGTGTGATTAGCACATCACATTTGTCACATGACTTCTGGAGTGTCATGTCATATGTGTCCCATCACATGAGTGTGTCATAGCACATCAGGCACAACCCACTTGTGTGTCACCTCACATGGTCACAACCAGCAAGTGGTTGACACCACACAGCTGTCACACACCACTTATGTGTGTCACATCCAAACTGTCACCATGCCCATGTGATGGTCACCTCATCTGTGTCATAACAGGCAAGTGTCACATATCTGTCACATCATGCCTGTGGCTGTCACCTATTTGTCTCAACACACATGTCAGTGTCACATGACATCTGTCACACCAAGAGTGTGATTGTCACCTCACATTTGTCATGTGCTTTATGGAGTGCCACATCATATCTGTCATCACACATGACAGTGTCATATCACATCAGGCACAAGCCCCTTGTGTGTCATCTCACATAGTCACAACCAGCATGTGGGTTTTCTCACACACTGCTTATGTGGGTCACATCACTGCTGTCACTGTGCCCTTGTGATTGTCACCTCCTCTGTGTCATCATGCACAACTGTCACATCATATCTGTCACATTGAGCCTGTGACTGTCATGCCATTTCTGTCTCAACACACATGGCAGTGTCACATGACATCTGTCACACCAAGACTGTGATTGTCACCTCACATTTGTCACATGCATTACAGAGTATCACACAGTATATGTCATTACACATGAGAATGTCACATAACTTCAGGCACAACCCAGGTGTGTATCAGCTCACCCTGTCACAATTGGCATGTGATTGTCACCACACATCTGTCACAAGCCTCTTATGATTGTCACATCACACCTGTCATAATGCCTGAGTGATTGTCACCTCATGTGTGTCATAACATGCAATTATCCAAAAATGTCAGTCACATTGTGCCTGTTATTGGTCACACCATTTCTACTTCAACACATGTGGCAGTGTCACCTGACATATGTCACACCTCGAGTGTGATTGTCACCTCACATTTGTCACATGTGTTATGGAGTGTCACATCATATCTGTCACATTACACATGGGAGTGAAATATCACATGAGGCACAACCCACTTGTGTGTCACCTCACATGGTCACAACCCACATGTTATTGTCACCACACATCTGTCACACATGCTTATGTGGGTCACGTCAAATCTGTTACAATGCCCATGTGATGGTCACCTCATCTGTGTTATAATATGCAAGTGTCACATCATATCTCTCATATCATGCCTGTGATCATCACATCATTTCTGTCTCAACACACGTGGCAGTGTCACCTGATATCTGTCACACCCACAGTGTGATTGTCACCTCACACTTGTCACACGTCTTCTGGGAGTGTCACATCATCCCTGTCACATCTGACATGTGCATGTCACATCACATCAGTCAAAACCCATATGTATGTGATCTCAGATGGTCACAATCTGCATATGATTGTCACCACACACTGGTCACAAGCCACTTATGAGTCTCACATCACAACTGTCACAATGCTCAAGTGACTGTCACCTCACATGTGTCTTCACGCACAACTGTCACATCATACCTGTCACATTGCACATGTGATTGTCACATCACATCAGATCCAACCCAGTTGTGTGTCACCTCCCATTGTCACAATTGGCATATGATTGTCACCACACATCTGTCACACATACTTCTGTGTGTTACATCAAAACTGTTATAACACCCATGTGACTGTCACTTCTCCTATGTCAGAATGCACGTGTCACATCATAGCTGTCACATCGTGCCTGTGACTCTCGCATCATTTCTGTCTCAACACATGTGGCAGTGTCACCTGGCATCTGTCACACCCAGAGTGTGTTTGTCACCTCCCATTTGTCAGGTGCCTTACAAAGTGTCATGTTTCCCTGTCACATCACATATGGGACTGTCACGTCACATCCATCACCACCCATTTGTCACCTCATGTGTTCACCACTGGCATATGATTGTCACCACACATCTGTCACAAGCCTCTTATCAGTGTCATATCACAACTGTCACCACACCCATGTGGCCGTTACCTCACATGTGTCATAACATGAAAGCATTATATCGTATCTATCCCATCACACTTATGATTATCACGTCACTTCTGTCTCAGCCCATGTGGGTGTGTCATCTGACATCTGTCATACCCTGAGTGTGAGTGTCACATCACATGTGTCAAATGCCTTCCAGAGTGTCACATCATATCTGTCGCATCACATGTGAGAGTGTCATATCTCATCAGGTACAACCCACTTGTGTCACCTCACATGGTCACAACCAGCATGTGGTTGTCATCACACACCTGTCACACATTGCTTATGTGTGTCACATCACAACTGTCACAACACTCATGTGATTGTTACCTCAACATGTGTCTTAAGAGGCAAGTGTCACATCATAGCTATCACATCATGCCTGTGGCTCTCATATCATTTCTGTCTCAACACATGTGGCATTGTCACCTGATACCTGTCACACTCAGAGTGGTATTGTGACCTCAATTTGTCAGAAGACTTCCAGAAGCATTACAGCATACCTGTCACTTCACATGTGCATGTCACATCATGTCCATCACAACCCACATGCATGTCAACTCAGAAGGTCACAATCAGCATACGATTGTCACCACTCATTTGTCCCAAGCCATTTATGATTGTCACATCACAACTGTCACAACGCTTCTGTGGTTGTCATCCCACATGTATCTTAACATGCAAATGCCCCATCATATGTGTCGCATTGCACCTGTGATTGTCATATCACATCTGTCTCAACACGCATGAGAGTGTCTCCTGACATGTGTCACACCCAGAGAGTGATTGTCACCTCATATAAGTCACATGCCATGCAGGAGTGTCACATCATACCTCTCATATCACACATGTGTGTGTCACATCAGATCAGTTCCAATCAACTTGTGTGTCACCTCACATTGTCACTTGCTTTACAGAGCATCGCATCATACCTGTCGTCACACATGAGAGTCATATCACATCAAGCACAAGCCATTTGTGTGTCACCTCACGTGATCACCACACATGTGTCACACATGCTTATGTGTGTCACATCAAAACTGTTACAAGGCCCATGTGATTGTCACATCACCTGTGTTGTAACACGCAAGTGCCATAACATATCAGTCACATCATGTCTGTTATTGTCACAGCATTTCTGCCTCAACAAATGTGGCAGTGTCATCTGACATCTGTTACACCCATAGTGTGTTACCTCACATTTGGCACATGCTTTACAGAGTGACACATCCTATCTGTCATCACACATGAGAGTGTCATATCACATCAGGCACAGCCCACTTGTGTGTCACCTCACATGGTCACAACTGGCATGTGATTGTCACCGCACATCTGTCACAAGCTGCTTATGACGGTCACATCACAACTGTCACAATGTTCATGTATTTGTCACCTCATGTGTCTTAATGCCCAAGGGTCACATCATACCTGTGTCATTGCACATGTGATTGTCACATCACATGGGTCTCAACACACTTGAGAGTGTCACCTGACTCCTGTGACACACAGAGTGTGATTGTCCCCTCATATTAGTCACATGCCTCCCAGGAGTGTCACATCACACCAGTCACATTGCACATGCGTGTGTCACATCGTAACAGTTCCAAATTCACTTGTGTGTCACCTCACATGGTCACAATTGGCATGTCAATGTCACCACACATCTGTCACAAGACTCATGATTGTCACATCACACCTGTCCCAATGCCTGTGTGATTGTCACCTCATGGGTGTCATAATGTGCAAGTGTCACAACATTTCAGTCCCATTGTGCCTGTTAGGGTCACACTATTTCTGTCTCGACACACATGGCAGTGTTACCTGACATCTGTCTCAACAAGAGTGTGATTAGCACATCACATTTGTCACATGACTTCTGGAGTGTCATGTCATATGTGTCCCATCACATGAGTGTGTCATAGCACATCAGGCACAACCCACTTGTGTGTCACCTCACATGGTCACAACCAGCAAGTGGTTGACACCACACAGCTGTCACACACCACTTATGTGTGTCCCATCCAAACTGTCACCATGCCCATGTGATGGTCACCTCATCTGTGTCATAACAGGCAAGTGTCACATATCTGTCACATCATGCCTGTGGCTGTCACCTATTTGTCTCAACACACATGTCAGTGTCACATGACATCTGTCACACCAAGAGTGTGATTGTCACCTCACATTTGTCATGTGCTTTATGGAGTGCCACATCATATCTGTCATCACACATGACAGTGTCATATCACATCAGGCACAAGCCCCTTGTGTGTCATCTCACATAGTCACAACCAGCATGTGGGTTTTCTCACACACTGCTTATGTGGGTCACATCACTGCTGTCACTGTGCCCTTGTGATTGTCACCTCCTCTGTGTCATCATGCACAACTGTCACATCATATCTGTCACATTGAGCCTGTGACTGTCATGCCATTTCTGTCTCAACACACATGGCAGTGTCACATGACATCTGTCACACCAAGACTGTGATTGTCACCTCACATTTGTCACATGCATTACAGAGTATCACACAGTATATGTCATTACACATGAGAATGTCACATAACTTCAGGCACAACCCAGGTGTGTATCAGCTCACCCTGTCACAATTGGCATGTGATTGTCACCACACATCTGTCACAAGCCTCTTATGATTGTCACATCACACCTGTCATAATGCCTGAGTGATTGTCACCTCATGTGTGTCATAACATGCAATTATCCAAAAATGTCAGTCACATTGTGCCTGTTATTGGTCACACCATTTCTACTTCAACACATGTGGCAGTGTCACCTGACATATGTCACACCTCGAGTGTGATTGTCACCTCACATTTGTCACATGTGTTATGGAGTGTCACATCATATCTGTCACATTACACATGGGAGTGAAATATCACATGAGGCACAACCCACTTGTGTGTCACCTCACATGGTCACAACCCACATGTTATTGTCACCACACATCTGTCACACATGCTTATGTGGGTCACGTCAAATCTGTTACAATGCCCATGTGATGGTCACCTCATCTGTGTTATAATATGCAAGTGTCACATCATATCTCTCATATCATGCCTGTGATCATCACATCATTTCTGTCTCAACACACGTGGCAGTGTCACCTGATATCTGTCACACCCACAGTGTGATTGTCACCTCACACTTGTCACACGTCTTCTGGGAGTGTCACATCATCCCTGTCACATCTGACATGCGCATGTCACATCACATCAGTCAAAACCCATATGTATGTGATCTCAGATGGTCACAATCTGCATATGATTGTCACCACACACTAGTCACAAGCCACTTATGAGTCTCACATCACAACTGTCACAATGCTCAAGTGACTGTCACCTCACATGTGTCTTCACGCACAACTGTCACATCATACCTGTCACATTGCACATGTGATTGTCACATCACATCAGATCCAACCCAGTTGTGTGTCACCTCCCATTGTCACAATTGGCATATGATTGTCACCACACATCTGTCACACATACTTCTGTGTGTTACATCAAAACTGTTATAACACCCATGTGACTGTCACTTCTCCTATGTCAGAATGCACGTGTCACATCATAGCTGTCACATCGTGCCTGTGACTCTCGCATCATTTCTGTCTCAACACATGTGGCAGTGTCACCTGGCATCTGTCACACCCAGAGTGTGTTTGTCACCTCCCATTTGTCAGGTGCCTTACAAAGTGTCATGTTTCCCTGTCACATCACATATGGGACTGTCACGTCACATCCATCACCACCCATTTGTCACCTCATGTGTTCACCACTGGCATATGATTGTCACCACACATCTGTCACAAGCCTCTTATCAGTGTCATATCACAACTGTCACCACACCCATGTGGCCGTTACCTCACATGTGTCATAACATGAAAGCATTATATCGTATCTATCCCATCACACTTATGATTATCACGTCACTTCTGTCTCAGCCCATGTGGGTGTGTCATCTGACATCTGTCATACCCTGAGTGTGAGTGTCACATCACATGTGTCAAATGCCTTCCAGAGTGTCACATCATATCTGTCGCATCACATGTGAGAGTGTCATATCTCATCAGGTACAACCCACTTGTGTCACCTCACATGGTCACAACCAGCATGTGGTTGTCATCACACACCTGTCACACATTGCTTATGTGTGTCACATCACAACTGTCACAACACTCATGTGATTGTTACCTCACCATGTGTCTTAACAGGCAAGTGTCACATCATAGCTATCACATCATGCCTGTGGCTCTCATATCATTTCTGTCTCAACACATGTGGCATTGTCACCTGATACCTGTCACACTCAGAGTGGTATTGTGACCTCAATTTGTCAGAAGACTTCCAGAAGCATTACAGCATACCTGTCACTTCACATGTGCATGTCACATCATGTCCATCACAACCCACATGCATGTCAACTCAGAAGGTCACAATCAGCATACGATTGTCACCACTCATTTGTCCCAAGCCATTTATGATTGTCACATCACAACTGTCACAACGCTTCTGTGGTTGTCATCCCACATGTATCTTAACATGCAAATGCCCCATCATATGTGTCGCATTGCACCTGTGATTGTCATATCACATCTGTCTCAACACGCATGAGAGTGTCTCCTGACATGTGTCACACCCAGAGAGTGATTGTCACCTCATATAAGTCACATGCCATGCAGGAGTGTCACATCATACCTCTCATATCACACATGTGTGTGTCACATCAGATCAGTTCCAATCAACTTGTGTGTCACCTCACATTGTCACTTGCTTTACAGAGCATCGCATCATACCTGTCGTCACACATGAGAGTCATATCACATCAAGCACAAGCCATTTGTGTGTCACCTCACGTGATCACCACACATGTGTCACACATGCTTATGTGTGTCACATCAAAACTGTTACAAGGCCCATGTGATTGTCACATCACCTGTGTTGTAACACGCAAGTGCCATAACATATCAGTCACATCATGTCTGTTATTGTCACAGCATTTCTGCCTCAACAAATGTGGCAGTGTCATCTGACATCTGTTACACCCATAGTGTGTTACCTCACATTTGGCACATGCTTTACAGAGTGACACATCCTATCTGTCATCACACATGAGAGTGTCATATCACATCAGGCACAGCCCACTTGTGTGTCACCTCACATGGTCACAACTGGCATGTGATTGTCACCGCACATCTGTCACAAGCTGCTTATGACGGTCACATCACAACTGTCACAATGTTCATGTATTTGTCACCTCATGTGTCTTAATGCCCAAGGGTCACATCATACCTGTGTCATTGCACATGTGATTGTCACATCACATGGGTCTCAACACACTTGAGAGTGTCACCTGACTCCTGTGACACACAGAGTGTGATTGTCCCCTCATATTAGTCACATGCCTCCCAGGAGTGTCACATCACACCAGTCACATTGCACATGCGTGTGTCACATCATAACAGTTCCAAATTCACTTGTGTGTCACCTCACATGGTCACAATTGGCATGTCAATGTCACCACACATCTGTCACAAGACTCATGATTGTCACATCACACCTGTCCCAATGCCTGTGTGATTGTCACCTCATGGGTGTCATAATGTGCAAGTGTCACAACATTTCAGTCCCATTGTGCCTGTTAGGGTCACACTATTTCTGTCTCGACACACATGGCAGTGTTACCTGACATCTGTCTCAACAAGAGTGTGATTAGCACATCACATTTGTCACATGACTTCTGGAGTGTCATGTCATATGTGTCCCATCACATGAGTGTGTCATAGCACATCAGGCACAACCCACTTGTGTGTCACCTCACATGGTCACAACCAGCAAGTGGTTGACACCACACAGCTGTCACACACCACTTATGTGTGTCACATCCAAACTGTCACCATGCCCATGTGATGGTCACCTCATCTGTGTCATAACAGGCAAGTGTCACATATCTGTCACATCATGCCTGTGGCTGTCACCTATTTGTCTCAACACACATGTCAGTGTCACATGACATCTGTCACACCAAGAGTGTGATTGTCACCTCACATTTGTCATGTGCTTTATGGAGTGCCACATCATATCTGTCATCACACATGACAGTGTCATATCACATCAGGCACAAGCCCCTTGTGTGTCATCTCACATAGTCACAACCAGCATGTGGGTTTTCTCACACACTGCTTATGTGGGTCACATCACTGCTGTCACTGTGCCCTTGTGATTGTCACCTCCTCTGTGTCATCATGCACAACTGTCACATCATATCTGTCACATTGAGCCTGTGACTGTCATGCCATTTCTGTCTCAACACACATGGCAGTGTCACATGACATCTGTCACACCAAGACTGTGATTGTCACCTCACATTTGTCACATGCATTACAGAGTATCACACAGTATATGTCATTACACATGAGAATGTCACATAACTTCAGGCACAACCCAGGTGTGTATCAGCTCACCCTGTCACAATTGGCATGTGATTGTCACCACACATCTGTCACAAGCCTCTTATGATTGTCACATCACACCTGTCATAATGCCTGAGTGATTGTCACCTCATGTGTGTCATAACATGCAATTATCCAAAAATGTCAGTCACATTGTGCCTGTTATTGGTCACACCATTTCTACTTCAACACATGTGGCAGTGTCACCTGACATATGTCACACCTCGAGTGTGATTGTCACCTCACATTTGTCACATGTGTTATGGAGTGTCACATCATATCTGTCACATTACACATGGGAGTGAAATATCACATGAGGCACAACCCACTTGTGTGTCACCTCACATGGTCACAACCCACATGTTATTGTCACCACACATCTGTCACACATGCTTATGTGGGTCACGTCAAATCTGTTACAATGCCCATGTGATGGTCACCTCATCTGTGTTATAATATGCAAGTGTCACATCATATCTCTCATATCATGCCTGTGATCATCACATCATTTCTGTCTCAACACACGTGGCAGTGTCACCTGATATCTGTCACACCCACAGTGTGATTGTCACCTCACACTTGTCACACGTCTTCTGGGAGTGTCACATCATCCCTGTCACATCTGACATGCGCATGTCACATCACATCAGTCAAAACCCATATGTATGTGATCTCAGATGGTCACAATCTGCATATGATTGTCACCACACACTAGTCACAAGCCACTTATGAGTCTCACATCACAACTGTCACAATGCTCAAGTGACTGTCACCTCACATGTGTCTTCACGCACAACTGTCACATCATACCTGTCACATTGCACATGTGATTGTCACATCACATCAGATCCAACCCAGTTGTGTGTCACCTCCCATTGTCACAATTGGCATATGATTGTCACCACACATCTGTCACACATACTTCTGTGTGTTACATCAAAACTGTTATAACACCCATGTGACTGTCACTTCTCCTATGTCAGAATGCACGTGTCACATCATAGCTGTCACATCGTGCCTGTGACTCTCGCATCATTTCTGTCTCAACACATGTGGCAGTGTCACCTGGCATCTGTCACACCCAGAGTGTGTTTGTCACCTCCCATTTGTCAGGTGCCTTACAAAGTGTCATGTTTCCCTGTCACATCACATATGGGACTGTCACGTCACATCCATCACCACCCATTTGTCACCTCATGTGTTCACCACTGGCATATGATTGTCACCACACATCTGTCACAAGCCTCTTATCAGTGTCATATCACAACTGTCACCACACCCATGTGGCCGTTACCTCACATGTGTCATAACATGAAAGCATTATATCGTATCTATCCCATCACACTTATGATTATCACGTCACTTCTGTCTCAGCCCATGTGGGTGTGTCATCTGACATCTGTCATACCCTGAGTGTGAGTGTCACATCACATGTGTCAAATGCCTTCCAGAGTGTCACATCATATCTGTCGCATCACATGTGAGAGTGTCATATCTCATCAGGTACAACCCACTTGTGTCACCTCACATGGTCACAACCAGCATGTGGTTGTCATCACACACCTGTCACACATTGCTTATGTGTGTCACATCACAACTGTCACAACACTCATGTGATTGTTACCTCACCATGTGTCTTAACAGGCAAGTGTCACATCATAGCTATCACATCATGCCTGTGGCTCTCATATCATTTCTGTCTCAACACATGTGGCATTGTCACCTGATACCTGTCACACTCAGAGTGGTATTGTGACCTCAATTTGTCAGAAGACTTCCAGAAGCATTACAGCATACCTGTCACTTCACATGTGCATGTCACATCATGTCCATCACAACCCACATGCATGTCAACTCAGAAGGTCACAATCAGCATACGATTGTCACCACTCATTTGTCCCAAGCCATTTATGATTGTCACATCACAACTGTCACAACGCTTCTGTGGTTGTCATCCCACATGTATCTTAACATGCAAATGCCCCATCATATGTGTCGCATTGCACCTGTGATTGTCATATCACATCTGTCTCAACACGCATGAGAGTGTCTCCTGACATGTGTCACACCCAGAGAGTGATTGTCACCTCATATAAGTCACATGCCATGCAGGAGTGTCACATCATACCTCTCATATCACACATGTGTGTGTCACATCAGATCAGTTCCAATCAACTTGTGTGTCACCTCACATTGTCACTTGCTTTACAGAGCATCGCATCATACCTGTCGTCACACATGAGAGTCATATCACATCAAGCACAAGCCATTTGTGTGTCACCTCACGTGATCACCACACATGTGTCACACATGCTTATGTGTGTCACATCAAAACTGTTACAAGGCCCATGTGATTGTCACATCACCTGTGTTGTAACACGCAAGTGCCATAACATATCAGTCACATCATGTCTGTTATTGTCACAGCATTTCTGCCTCAACAAATGTGGCAGTGTCATCTGACATCTGTTACACCCATAGTGTGTTACCTCACATTTGGCACATGCTTTACAGAGTGACACATCCTATCTGTCATCACACATGAGAGTGTCATATCACATCAGGCACAGCCCACTTGTGTGTCACCTCACATGGTCACAACTGGCATGTGATTGTCACCGCACATCTGTCACAAGCTGCTTATGACGGTCACATCACAACTGTCACAATGTTCATGTATTTGTCACCTCATGTGTCTTAATGCCCAAGGGTCACATCATACCTGTGTCATTGCACATGTGATTGTCACATCACATGGGTCTCAACACACTTGAGAGTGTCACCTGACTCCTGTGACACACAGAGTGTGATTGTCCCCTCATATTAGTCACATGCCTCCCAGGAGTGTCACATCACACCAGTCACATTGCACATGCGTGTGTCACATCATAACAGTTCCAAATTCACTTGTGTGTCACCTCACATGGTCACAATTGGCATGTCAATGTCACCACACATCTGTCACAAGACTCATGATTGTCACATCACACCTGTCCCAATGCCTGTGTGATTGTCACCTCATGGGTGTCATAATGTGCAAGTGTCACAACATTTCAGTCCCATTGTGCCTGTTAGGGTCACACTATTTCTGTCTCGACACACATGGCAGTGTTACCTGACATCTGTCTCAACAAGAGTGTGATTAGCACATCACATTTGTCACATGACTTCTGGAGTGTCATGTCATATGTGTCCCATCACATGAGTGTGTCATAGCACATCAGGCACAACCCACTTGTGTGTCACCTCACATGGTCACAACCAGCAAGTGGTTGACACCACACAGCTGTCACACACCACTTATGTGTGTCCCATCCAAACTGTCACCATGCCCATGTGATGGTCACCTCATCTGTGTCATAACAGGCAAGTGTCACATATCTGTCACATCATGCCTGTGGCTGTCACCTATTTGTCTCAACACACATGTCAGTGTCACATGACATCTGTCACACCAAGAGTGTGATTGTCACCTCACATTTGTCATGTGCTTTATGGAGTGCCACATCATATCTGTCATCACACATGACAGTGTCATATCACATCAGGCACAAGCCCCTTGTGTGTCATCTCACATAGTCACAACCAGCATGTGGGTTTTCTCACACACTGCTTATGTGGGTCACATCACTGCTGTCACTGTGCCCTTGTGATTGTCACCTCCTCTGTGTCATCATGCACAACTGTCACATCATATCTGTCACATTGAGCCTGTGACTGTCATGCCATTTCTGTCTCAACACACATGGCAGTGTCACATGACATCTGTCACACCAAGACTGTGATTGTCACCTCACATTTGTCACATGCATTACAGAGTATCACACAGTATATGTCATTACACATGAGAATGTCACATAACTTCAGGCACAACCCAGGTGTGTATCAGCTCACCCTGTCACAATTGGCATGTGATTGTCACCACACATCTGTCACAAGCCTCTTATGATTGTCACATCACACCTGTCATAATGCCTGAGTGATTGTCACCTCATGTGTGTCATAACATGCAATTATCCAAAAATGTCAGTCACATTGTGCCTGTTATTGGTCACACCATTTCTACTTCAACACATGTGGCAGTGTCACCTGACATATGTCACACCTCGAGTGTGATTGTCACCTCACATTTGTCACATGTGTTATGGAGTGTCACATCATATCTGTCACATTACACATGGGAGTGAAATATCACATGAGGCACAACCCACTTGTGTGTCACCTCACATGGTCACAACCCACATGTTATTGTCACCACACATCTGTCACACATGCTTATGTGGGTCACGTCAAATCTGTTACAATGCCCATGTGATTGTCACCTCATCTGTGTTATAATATGCAAGTGTCACATCATATCTCTCATATCATGCCTGTGATCATCACATCATTTCTGTCTCAACACACGTGGCAGTGTCACCTGATATCTGTCACACCCACAGTGTGATTGTCACCTCACACTTGTCACACGTCTTCTGGGAGTGTCACATCATCCCTGTCACATCTGACATGTGCATGTCACATCACATCAGTCAAAACCCATATGTATGTGATCTCAGATGGTCACAATCTGCATATGATTGTCACCACACACTGGTCACAAGCCACTTATGAGTCTCACATCACAACTGTCACAATGCTCAAGTGACTGTCACCTCACATGTGTCTTCACGCACAACTGTCACATCATACCTGTCACATTGCACATGTGATTGTCACATCACATCAGATCCAACCCAGTTGTGTGTCACCTCCCATTGTCACAATTGGCATATGATTGTCACCACACATCTGTCACACATACTTCTGTGTGTTACATCAAAACTGTTATAACACCCATGTGACTGTCACTTCTCCTATGTCAGAATGCACGTGTCACATCATAGCTGTCACATCGTGCCTGTGACTCTCGCATCATTTCTGTCTCAACACATGTGGCAGTGTCACCTGGCATCTGTCACACCCAGAGTGTGTTTGTCACCTCCCATTTGTCAGGTGCCTTACAAAGTGTCATGTTTCCCTGTCACATCACATATGGGACTGTCACGTCACATCCATCACCACCCATTTGTCACCTCATGTGTTCACCACTGGCATATGATTGTCACCACACATCTGTCACAAGCCTCTTATCAGTGTCATATCACAACTGTCACCACACCCATGTGGCCGTTACCTCACATGTGTCATAACATGAAAGCATTATATCGTATCTATCCCATCACACTTATGATTATCACGTCACTTCTGTCTCAGCCCATGTGGGTGTGTCATCTGACATCTGTCATACCCTGAGTGTGAGTGTCACATCACATGTGTCAAATGCCTTCCAGAGTGTCACATCATATCTGTCGCATCACATGTGAGAGTGTCATATCTCATCAGGTACAACCCACTTGTGTCACCTCACATGGTCACAACCAGCATGTGGTTGTCATCACACACCTGTCACACATTGCTTATGTGTGTCACATCACAACTGTCACAACACTCATGTGATTGTTACCTCAACATGTGTCTTAAGAGGCAAGTGTCACATCATAGCTATCACATCATGCCTGTGGCTCTCATATCATTTCTGTCTCAACACATGTGGCATTGTCACCTGATACCTGTCACACTCAGAGTGGTATTGTGACCTCAATTTGTCAGAAGACTTCCAGAAGCATTACAGCATACCTGTCACTTCACATGTGCATGTCACATCATGTCCATCACAACCCACATGCATGTCAACTCAGAAGGTCACAATCAGCATACGATTGTCACCACTCATTTGTCCCAAGCCATTTATGATTGTCACATCACAACTGTCACAACGCTTCTGTGGTTGTCATCCCACATGTATCTTAACATGCAAATGCCCCATCATATGTGTCGCATTGCACCTGTGATTGTCATATCACATCTGTCTCAACACGCATGAGAGTGTCTCCTGACATGTGTCACACCCAGAGAGTGATTGTCACCTCATATAAGTCACATGCCATGCAGGAGTGTCACATCATACCTCTCATATCACACATGTGTGTGTCACATCAGATCAGTTCCAATCAACTTGTGTGTCACCTCACATTGTCACTTGCTTTACAGAGCATCGCATCATACCTGTCGTCACACATGAGAGTCATATCACATCAAGCACAAGCCATTTGTGTGTCACCTCACGTGATCACCACACATGTGTCACACATGCTTATGTGTGTCACATCAAAACTGTTACAAGGCCCATGTGATTGTCACATCACCTGTGTTGTAACACGCAAGTGCCATAACATATCAGTCACATCATGTCTGTTATTGTCACAGCATTTCTGCCTCAACAAATGTGGCAGTGTCATCTGACATCTGTTACACCCATAGTGTGTTACCTCACATTTGGCACATGCTTTACAGAGTGACACATCCTATCTGTCATCACACATGAGAGTGTCATATCACATCAGGCACAGCCCACTTGTGTGTCACCTCACATGGTCACAACTGGCATGTGATTGTCACCGCACATCTGTCACAAGCTGCTTATGACGGTCACATCACAACTGTCACAATGTTCATGTATTTGTCACCTCATGTGTCTTAATGCCCAAGGGTCACATCATACCTGTGTCATTGCACATGTGATTGTCACATCACATGGGTCTCAACACACTTGAGAGTGTCACCTGACTCCTGTGACACACAGAGTGTGATTGTCACCTCATATTAGTCACATGCCTCCCAGGAGTGTCACATCACACCAGTCACATTGCACATGCGTGTGTCACACCGTAACAGTTCCTAATTCACTTGTGTGTCACCTCACATGGTCACAATTGGCATGTCAATGTCACCACACATCTGTCACAAGACTCATGATTGTCACATCACACCTGTCCCAATGCCTGTGTGATTGTCACCTCATGGGTGTCATAATGTGCAAGTGTCACAACATTTCAGTCCCATTGTGCCTGTTAGGGTCACACTATTTCTGTCTCGACACACATGGCAGTGTTACCTGACATCTGTCTCAACAAGAGTGTGATTAGCACATCACATTTGTCACATGACTTCTGGAGTGTCATGTCATATGTGTCCCATCACATGAGTGTGTCATAGCACATCAGGCACAACCCACTTGTGTGTCACCTCACATGGTCACAACCAGCAAGTGGTTGACACCACACAGCTGTCACACACCACTTATGTGTGTCCCATCCAAACTGTCACCATGCCCATGTGATGGTCACCTCATCTGTGTCATAACAGGCAAGTGTCACATATCTGTCACATCATGCCTGTGGCTGTCACCTATTTGTCTCAACACACATGTCAGTGTCACATGACATCTGTCACACCAAGAGTGTGATTGTCACCTCACATTTGTCATGTGCTTTATGGAGTGCCACATCATATCTGTCATCACACATGACAGTGTCATATCACATCAGGCACAAGCCCCTTGTGTGTCATCTCACATAGTCACAACCAGCATGTGGGTTTTCTCACACACTGCTTATGTGGGTCACATCACTGCTGTCACTGTGCCCTTGTGATTGTCACCTCCTCTGTGTCATCATGCACAACTGTCACATCATATCTGTCACATTGAGCCTGTGACTGTCATGCCATTTCTGTCTCAACACACATGGCAGTGTCACATGACATCTGTCACACCAAGACTGTGATTGTCACCTCACATTTGTCACATGCATTACAGAGTATCACACAGTATATGTCATTACACATGAGAATGTCACATAACTTCAGGCACAACCCAGGTGTGTATCAGCTCACCCTGTCACAATTGGCATGTGATTGTCACCACACATCTGTCACAAGCCTCTTATGATTGTCACATCACACCTGTCATAATGCCTGAGTGATTGTCACCTCATGTGTGTCATAACATGCAATTATCCAAAAATGTCAGTCACATTGTGCCTGTTATTGGTCACACCATTTCTACTTCAACACATGTGGCAGTGTCACCTGACATATGTCACACCTCGAGTGTGATTGTCACCTCACATTTGTCACATGTGTTATGGAGTGTCACATCATATCTGTCACATTACACATGGGAGTGAAATATCACATGAGGCACAACCCACTTGTGTGTCACCTCACATGGTCACAACCCACATGTTATTGTCACCACACATCTGTCACACATGCTTATGTGGGTCACGTCAAATCTGTTACAATGCCCATGTGATGGTCACCTCATCTGTGTTATAATATGCAAGTGTCACATCATATCTCTCATATCATGCCTGTGATCATCACATCATTTCTGTCTCAACACACGTGGCAGTGTCACCTGATATCTGTCACACCCACAGTGTGATTGTCACCTCACACTTGTCACACGTCTTCTGGGAGTGTCACATCATCCCTGTCACATCTGACATGTGCATGTCACATCACATCAGTCAAAACCCATATGTATGTGATCTCAGATGGTCACAATCTGCATATGATTGTCACCACACACTGGTCACAAGCCACTTATGAGTCTCACATCACAACTGTCACAATGCTCAAGTGACTGTCACCTCACATGTGTCTTCACGCACAACTGTCACATCATACCTGTCACATTGCACATGTGATTGTCACATCACATCAGATCCAACCCAGTTGTGTGTCACCTCCCATTGTCACAATTGGCATATGATTGTCACCACACATCTGTCACACATACTTCTGTGTGTTACATCAAAACTGTTATAACACCCATGTGACTGTCACTTCTCCTATGTCAGAATGCACGTGTCACATCATATCTGTCACATCGTGCCTGTGACTCTCGCATCATTTCTGTCTCAACACATGTGGCAGTGTCACCTGGCATCTGTCACACCCAGAGTGTGTTTGTCACCTCCCATTTGTCAGGTGCCTTACAAAGTGTCATGTTTCCCTGTCACATCACATATGGGACTGTCACGTCACATCCATCACCACCCATTTGTCACCTCATGTGTTCACCACTGGCATATGATTGTCACCACACATCTGTCACAAGCCTCTTATCAGTGTCATATCACAACTGTCACCACACCCATGTGGCCGTTACCTCACATGTGTCATAACATGAAAGCATTATATCGTATCTATCCCATCACACTTATGATTATCACGTCACTTCTGTCTCAGCCCATGTGGGTGTGTCATCTGACATCTGTCATACCCTGAGTGTGAGTGTCACATCACATGTGTCAAATGCCTTCCAGAGTGTCACATCATATCTGTCGCATCACATGTGAGAGTGTCATATCTCATCAGGTACAACCCACTTGTGTCACCTCACATGGTCACAACCAGCATGTGGTTGTCATCACACACCTGTCACACATTGCTTATGTGTGTCACATCACAACTGTCACAACACTCATGTGATTGTTACCTCAACATGTGTCTTAAGAGGCAAGTGTCACATCATAGCTATCACATCATGCCTGTGGCTCTCATATCATTTCTGTCTCAACACATGTGGCATTGTCACCTGATACCTGTCACACTCAGAGTGGTATTGTGACCTCAATTTGTCAGAAGACTTCCAGAAGCATTACAGCATACCTGTCACTTCACATGTGCATGTCACATCATGTCCATCACAACCCACATGCATGTCAACTCAGAAGGTCACAATCAGCATACGATTGTCACCACTCATTTGTCCCAAGCCATTTATGATTGTCACATCACAACTGTCACAACGCTTCTGTGGTTGTCATCCCACATGTATCTTAACATGCAAATGCCCCATCATATGTGTCGCATTGCACCTGTGATTGTCATATCACATCTGTCTCAACACGCATGAGAGTGTCTCCTGACATGTGTCACACCCAGAGAGTGATTGTCACCTCATATAAGTCACATGCCATGCAGGAGTGTCACATCATACCTCTCATATCACACATGTGTGTGTCACATCAGATCAGTTCCAATCAACTTGTGTGTCACCTCACATTGTCACTTGCTTTACAGAGCATCGCATCATACCTGTCGTCACACATGAGAGTCATATCACATCAAGCACAAGCCATTTGTGTGTCACCTCACGTGATCACCACACATGTGTCACACATGCTTATGTGTGTCACATCAAAACTGTTACAAGGCCCATGTGATTGTCACATCACCTGTGTTGTAACACGCAAGTGCCATAACATATCAGTCACATCATGTCTGTTATTGTCACAGCATTTCTGCCTCAACAAATGTGGCAGTGTCATCTGACATCTGTTACACCCATAGTGTGTTACCTCACATTTGGCACATGCTTTACAGAGTGACACATCCTATCTGTCATCACACATGAGAGTGTCATATCACATCAGGCACAGCCCACTTGTGTGTCACCTCACATGGTCACAACTGGCATGTGATTGTCACCGCACATCTGTCACAAGCTGCTTATGACGGTCACATCACAACTGTCACAATGTTCATGTATTTGTCACCTCATGTGTCTTAATGCCCAAGGGTCACATCATACCTGTGTCATTGCACATGTGATTGTCACATCACATGGGTCTCAACACACTTGAGAGTGTCACCTGACTCCTGTGACACACAGAGTGTGATTGTCACCTCATATTAGTCACATGCCTCCCAGGAGTGTCACATCACACCAGTCACATTGCACATGCGTGTGTCACACCGTAACAGTTCCTAATTCACTTGTGTGTCACCTCACATGGTCACAATTGGCATGTCAATGTCACCACACATCTGTCACAAGACTCATGATTGTCACATCACACCTGTCCCAATGCCTGTGTGATTGTCACCTCATGGGTGTCATAATGTGCAAGTGTCACAACATTTCAGTCCCATTGTGCCTGTTAGGGTCACACTATTTCTGTCTCGACACACATGGCAGTGTTACCTGACATCTGTCTCAACAAGAGTGTGATTAGCACATCACATTTGTCACATGACTTCTGGAGTGTCATGTCATATGTGTCCCATCACATGAGTGTGTCATAGCACATCAGGCACAACCCACTTGTGTGTCACCTCACATGGTCACAACCAGCAAGTGGTTGACACCACACAGCTGTCACACACCACTTATGTGTGTCACATCCAAACTGTCACCATGCCCATGTGATGGTCACCTCATCTGTGTCATAACAGGCAAGTGTCACATATCTGTCACATCATGCCTGTGGCTGTCACCTATTTGTCTCAACACACATGTCAGTGTCACATGACATCTGTCACACCAAGAGTGTGATTGTCACCTCACATTTGTCATGTGCTTTATGGAGTGCCACATCATATCTGTCATCACACATGACAGTGTCATATCACATCAGGCACAAGCCCCTTGTGTGTCATCTCACATAGTCACAACCAGCATGTGGGTTTTCTCACACACTGCTTATGTGGGTCACATCACTGCTGTCACTGTGCCCTTGTGATTGTCACCTCCTCTGTGTCATCATGCACAACTGTCACATCATATCTGTCACATTGAGCCTGTGACTGTCATGCCATTTCTGTCTCAACACACATGGCAGTGTCACATGACATCTGTCACACCAAGACTGTGATTGTCACCTCACATTTGTCACATGCATTACAGAGTATCACACAGTATATGTCATTACACATGAGAATGTCACATAACTTCAGGCACAACCCAGGTGTGTATCAGCTCACCCTGTCACAATTGGCATGTGATTGTCACCACACATCTGTCACAAGCCTCTTATGATTGTCACATCACACCTGTCATAATGCCTGAGTGATTGTCACCTCATGTGTGTCATAACATGCAATTATCCAAAAATGTCAGTCACATTGTGCCTGTTATTGGTCACACCATTTCTACTTCAACACATGTGGCAGTGTCACCTGACATATGTCACACCTCGAGTGTGATTGTCACCTCACATTTGTCACATGTGTTATGGAGTGTCACATCATATCTGTCACATTACACATGGGAGTGAAATATCACATGAGGCACAACCCACTTGTGTGTCACCTCACATGGTCACAACCCACATGTTATTGTCACCACACATCTGTCACACATGCTTATGTGGGTCACGTCAAATCTGTTACAATGCCCATGTGATGGTCACCTCATCTGTGTTATAATATGCAAGTGTCACATCATATCTCTCATATCATGCCTGTGATCATCACATCATTTCTGTCTCAACACACGTGGCAGTGTCACCTGATATCTGTCACACCCACAGTGTGATTGTCACCTCACACTTGTCACACGTCTTCTGGGAGTGTCACATCATCCCTGTCACATCTGACATGTGCATGTCACATCACATCAGTCAAAACCCATATGTATGTGATCTCAGATGGTCACAATCTGCATATGATTGTCACCACACACTGGTCACAAGCCACTTATGAGTCTCACATCACAACTGTCACAATGCTCAAGTGACTGTCACCTCACATGTGTCTTCACGCACAACTGTCACATCATACCTGTCACATTGCACATGTGATTGTCACATCACATCAGATCCAACCCAGTTGTGTGTCACCTCCCATTGTCACAATTGGCATATGATTGTCACCACACATCTGTCACACATACTTCTGTGTGTTACATCAAAACTGTTATAACACCCATGTGACTGTCACTTCTCCTATGTCAGAATGCACGTGTCACATCATATCTGTCACATCGTGCCTGTGACTCTCGCATCATTTCTGTCTCAACACATGTGGCAGTGTCACCTGGCATCTGTCACACCCAGAGTGTGTTTGTCACCTCCCATTTGTCAGGTGCCTTACAAAGTGTCATGTTTCCCTGTCACATCACATATGGGACTGTCACGTCACATCCATCACCACCCATTTGTCACCTCATGTGTTCACCACTGGCATATGATTGTCACCACACATCTGTCACAAGCCTCTTATCAGTGTCATATCACAACTGTCACCACACCCATGTGGCCGTTACCTCACATGTGTCATAACATGAAAGCATTATATCGTATCTATCCCATCACACTTATGATTATCACGTCACTTCTGTCTCAGCCCATGTGGGTGTGTCATCTGACATCTGTCATACCCTGAGTGTGAGTGTCACATCACATGTGTCAAATGCCTTCCAGAGTGTCACATCATATCTGTCGCATCACATGTGAGAGTGTCATATCTCATCAGGTACAACCCACTTGTGTCACCTCACATGGTCACAACCAGCATGTGGTTGTCATCACACACCTGTCACACATTGCTTATGTGTGTCACATCACAACTGTCACAACACTCATGTGATTGTTACCTCAACATGTGTCTTAAGAGGCAAGTGTCACATCATAGCTATCACATCATGCCTGTGGCTCTCATATCATTTCTGTCTCAACACATGTGGCATTGTCACCTGATACCTGTCACACTCAGAGTGGTATTGTGACCTCAATTTGTCAGAAGACTTCCAGAAGCATTACAGCATACCTGTCACTTCACATGTGCATGTCACATCATGTCCATCACAACCCACATGCATGTCAACTCAGAAGGTCACAATCAGCATACGATTGTCACCACTCATTTGTCCCAAGCCATTTATGATTGTCACATCACAACTGTCACAACGCTTCTGTGGTTGTCATCCCACATGTATCTTAACATGCAAATGCCCCATCATATGTGTCGCATTGCACCTGTGATTGTCATATCACATCTGTCTCAACACGCATGAGAGTGTCTCCTGACATGTGTCACACCCAGAGAGTGATTGTCACCTCATATAAGTCACATGCCATGCAGGAGTGTCACATCATACCTCTCATATCACACATGTGTGTGTCACATCAGATCAGTTCCAATCAACTTGTGTGTCACCTCACATTGTCACTTGCTTTACAGAGCATCGCATCATACCTGTCATCACACATGAGAGTCATATCACATCAAGCACAAGCCATTTGTGTGTCACCTCACGTGATCACCACACATGTGTCACACATGCTTATGTGTGTCACATCAAAACTGTTACAAGGCCCATGTGATTGTCACATCACCTGTGTTGTAACACGCAAGTGCCATAACATATCAGTCACATCATGTCTGTTATTGTCACAGCATTTCTGCCTCAACAAATGTGGCAGTGTCATCTGACATCTGTTACACCCATAGTGTGTTACCTCACATTTGGCACATGCTTTACAGAGTGACACATCCTATCTGTCATCACACATGAGAGTGTCATATCACATCAGGCACAGCCCACTTGTGTGTCACCTCACATGGTCACAACTGGCATGTGATTGTCACCGCACATCTGTCACAAGCTGCTTATGACGGTCACATCACAACTGTCACAATGTTCATGTATTTGTCACCTCATGTGTCTTAATGCCCAAGGGTCACATCATACCTGTGTCATTGCACATGTGATTGTCACATCACATGGGTCTCAACACACTTGAGAGTGTCACCTGACTCCTGTGACACACAGAGTGTGATTGTCACCTCATATTAGTCACATGCCTCCCAGGAGTGTCACATCACACCAGTCACATTGCACATGCATGTGTCACACCGTAACAGTTCCTAATTCACTTGTGTGTCACCTCACATGGTCACAATTGGCATGTCAATGTCACCACACATCTGTCACAAGACTCATGATTGTCACATCACACCTGTCCCAATGCCTGTGTGATTGTCACCTCATGGGTGTCATAATGTGCAAGTGTCACAACATTTCAGTCCCATTGTGCCTGTTAGGGTCACACTATTTCTGTCTCGACACACATGGCAGTGTTACCTGACATCTGTCTCAACAAGAGTGTGATTAGCACATCACATTTGTCACATGACTTCTGGAGTGTCATGTCATATGTGTCCCATCACATGAGTGTGTCATAGCACATCAGGCACAACCCACTTGTGTGTCACCTCACATGGTCACAACCAGCAAGTGGTTGACACCACACAGCTGTCACACACCACTTATGTGTGTCCCATCCAAACTGTCACCATGCCCATGTGATGGTCACCTCATCTGTGTCATAACAGGCAAGTGTCACATATCTGTCACATCATGCCTGTGGCTGTCACCTATTTGTCTCAACACACATGTCAGTGTCACATGACATCTGTCACACCAAGAGTGTGATTGTCACCTCACATTTGTCATGTGCTTTATGGAGTGCCACATCATATCTGTCATCACACATGACAGTGTCATATCACATCAGGCACAAGCCCCTTGTGTGTCATCTCACATAGTCACAACCAGCATGTGGGTTTTCTCACACACTGCTTATGTGGGTCACATCACTGCTGTCACTGTGCCCTTGTGATTGTCACCTCCTCTGTGTCATCATGCACAACTGTCACATCATATCTGTCACATTGAGCCTGTGACTGTCATGCCATTTCTGTCTCAACACACATGGCAGTGTCACATGACATCTGTCACACCAAGACTGTGATTGTCACCTCACATTTGTCACATGCATTACAGAGTATCACACAGTATATGTCATTACACATGAGAATGTCACATAACTTCAGGCACAACCCAGGTGTGTATCAGCTCACCCTGTCACAATTGGCATGTGATTGTCACCACACATCTGTCACAAGCCTCTTATGATTGTCACATCACACCTGTCATAATGCCTGAGTGATTGTCACCTCATGTGTGTCATAACATGCAATTATCCAAAAATGTCAGTCACATTGTGCCTGTTATTGGTCACACCATTTCTACTTCAACACATGTGGCAGTGTCACCTGACATATGTCACACCTCGAGTGTGATTGTCACCTCACATTTGTCACATGTGTTATGGAGTGTCACATCATATCTGTCACATTACACATGGGAGTGAAATATCACATGAGGCACAACCCACTTGTGTGTCACCTCACATGGTCACAACCCACATGTTATTGTCACCACACATCTGTCACACATGCTTATGTGGGTCACGTCAAATCTGTTACAATGCCCATGTGATGGTCACCTCATCTGTGTTATAATATGCAAGTGTCACATCATATCTCTCATATCATGCCTGTGATCATCACATCATTTCTGTCTCAACACACGTGGCAGTGTCACCTGATATCTGTCACACCCACAGTGTGATTGTCACCTCACACTTGTCACACGTCTTCTGGGAGTGTCACATCATCCCTGTCACATCTGACATGTGCATGTCACATCACATCAGTCAAAACCCATATGTATGTGATCTCAGATGGTCACAATCTGCATATGATTGTCACCACACACTGGTCACAAGCCACTTATGAGTCTCACATCACAACTGTCACAATGCTCAAGTGACTGTCACCTCACATGTGTCTTCACGCACAACTGTCACATCATACCTGTCACATTGCACATGTGATTGTCACATCACATCAGATCCAACCCAGTTGTGTGTCACCTCCCATTGTCACAATTGGCATATGATTGTCACCACACATCTGTCACACATACTTCTGTGTGTTACATCAAAACTGTTATAACACCCATGTGACTGTCACTTCTCCTATGTCAGAATGCACGTGTCACATCATAGCTGTCACATCGTGCCTGTGACTCTCGCATCATTTCTGTCTCAACACATGTGGCAGTGTCACCTGGCATCTGTCACACCCAGAGTGTGTTTGTCACCTCCCATTTGTCAGGTGCCTTACAAAGTGTCATGTTTCCCTGTCACATCACATATGGGACTGTCACGTCACATCCATCACCACCCATTTGTCACCTCATGTGTTCACCACTGGCATATGATTGTCACCACACATCTGTCACAAGCCTCTTATCAGTGTCATATCACAACTGTCACCACACCCATGTGGCCGTTACCTCACATGTGTCATAACATGAAAGCATTATATCGTATCTATCCCATCACACTTATGATTATCACGTCACTTCTGTCTCAGCCCATGTGGGTGTGTCATCTGACATCTGTCATACCCTGAGTGTGAGTGTCACATCACATGTGTCAAATGCCTTCCAGAGTGTCACATCATATCTGTCGCATCACATGTGAGAGTGTCATATCTCATCAGGTACAACCCACTTGTGTCACCTCACATGGTCACAACCAGCATGTGGTTGTCATCACACACCTGTCACACATTGCTTATGTGTGTCACATCACAACTGTCACAACACTCATGTGATTGTTACCTCAACATGTGTCTTAAGAGGCAAGTGTCACATCATAGCTATCACATCATGCCTGTGGCTCTCATATCATTTCTGTCTCAACACATGTGGCATTGTCACCTGATACCTGTCACACTCAGAGTGGTATTGTGACCTCAATTTGTCAGAAGACTTCCAGAAGCATTACAGCATACCTGTCACTTCACATGTGCATGTCACATCATGTCCATCACAACCCACATGCATGTCAACTCAGAAGGTCACAATCAGCATACGATTGTCACCACTCATTTGTCCCAAGCCATTTATGATTGTCACATCACAACTGTCACAACGCTTCTGTGGTTGTCATCCCACATGTATCTTAACATGCAAATGCCCCATCATATGTGTCGCATTGCACCTGTGATTGTCATATCACATCTGTCTCAACACGCATGAGAGTGTCTCCTGACATGTGTCACACCCAGAGAGTGATTGTCACCTCATATAAGTCACATGCCATGCAGGAGTGTCACATCATACCTCTCATATCACACATGTGTGTGTCACATCAGATCAGTTCCAATCAACTTGTGTCACCTCACATTGTCACTTGCTTTACAGAGCATCGCATCATACCTGTCGTCACACATGAGAGTCATATCACATCAAGCACAAGCCATTTGTGTGTCACCTCACGTGATCACCACACATGTGTCACACATGCTTATGTGTGTCACATCAAAACTGTTACAAGGCCCATGTGATTGTCACATCACCTGTGTTGTAACACGCAAGTGCCATAACATATCAGTCACATCATGTCTGTTATTGTCACAGCATTTCTGCCTCAACAAATGTGGCAGTGTCATCTGACATCTGTTACACCCATAGTGTGTTACCTCACATTTGGCACATGCTTTACAGAGTGACACATCCTATCTGTCATCACACATGAGAGTGTCATATCACATCAGGCACAGCCCACTTGTGTGTCACCTCACATGGTCACAACTGGCATGTGATTGTCACCGCACATCTGTCACAAGCTGCTTATGACGGTCACATCACAACTGTCACAATGTTCATGTATTTGTCACCTCATGTGTCTTAATGCCCAAGGGTCACATCATACCTGTGTCATTGCACATGTGATTGTCACATCACATGGGTCTCAACACACTTGAGAGTGTCACCTGACTCCTGTGACACACAGAGTGTGATTGTCACCTCATATTAGTCACATGCCTCCCAGGAGTGTCACATCACACCAGTCACATTGCACATGCGTGTGTCACACCGTAACAGTTCCTAATTCACTTGTGTGTCACCTCACATGGTCACAATTGGCATGTCAATGTCACCACACATCTGTCACAAGACTCATGATTGTCACATCACACCTGTCCCAATGCCTGTGTGATTGTCACCTCATGGGTGTCATAATGTGCAAGTGTCACAACATTTCAGTCCCATTGTGCCTGTTAGGGTCACACTATTTCTGTCTCGACACACATGGCAGTGTTACCTGACATCTGTCTCAACAAGAGTGTGATTAGCACATCACATTTGTCACATGACTTCTGGAGTGTCATGTCATATGTGTCCCATCACATGAGTGTGTCATAGCACATCAGGCACAACCCACTTGTGTGTCACCTCACATGGTCACAACCAGCAAGTGGTTGACACCACACAGCTGTCACACACCACTTATGTGTGTCACATCCAAACTGTCACCATGCCCATGTGATGGTCACCTCATCTGTGTCATAACAGGCAAGTGTCACATATCTGTCACATCATGCCTGTGGCTGTCACCTATTTGTCTCAACACACATGTCAGTGTCACATGACATCTGTCACACCAAGAGTGTGATTGTCACCTCACATTTGTCATGTGCTTTATGGAGTGCCACATCATATCTGTCATCACACATGACAGTGTCATATCACATCAGGCACAAGCCCCTTGTGTGTCATCTCACATAGTCACAACCAGCATGTGGGTTTTCTCACACACTGCTTATGTGGGTCACATCACTGCTGTCACTGTGCCCTTGTGATTGTCACCTCCTCTGTGTCATCATGCACAACTGTCACATCATATCTGTCACATTGAGCCTGTGACTGTCATGCCATTTCTGTCTCAACACACATGGCAGTGTCACATGACATCTGTCACACCAAGACTGTGATTGTCACCTCACATTTGTCACATGCATTACAGAGTATCACACAGTATATGTCATTACACATGAGAATGTCACATAACTTCAGGCACAACCCAGGTGTGTATCAGCTCACCCTGTCACAATTGGCATGTGATTGTCACCACACATCTGTCACAAGCCTCTTATGATTGTCACATCACACCTGTCATAATGCCTGAGTGATTGTCACCTCATGTGTGTCATAACATGCAATTATCCAAAAATGTCAGTCACATTGTGCCTGTTATTGGTCACACCATTTCTACTTCAACACATGTGGCAGTGTCACCTGACATATGTCACACCTCGAGTGTGATTGTCACCTCACATTTGTCACATGTGTTATGGAGTGTCACATCATATCTGTCACATTACACATGGGAGTGAAATATCACATGAGGCACAACCCACTTGTGTGTCACCTCACATGGTCACAACCCACATGTTATTGTCACCACACATCTGTCACACATGCTTATGTGGGTCACGTCAAATCTGTTACAATGCCCATGTGATGGTCACCTCATCTGTGTTATAATATGCAAGTGTCACATCATATCTCTCATATCATGCCTGTGATCATCACATCATTTCTGTCTCAACACACGTGGCAGTGTCACCTGATATCTGTCACACCCACAGTGTGATTGTCACCTCACACTTGTCACACGTCTTCTGGGAGTGTCACATCATCCCTGTCACATCTGACATGTGCATGTCACATCACATCAGTCAAAACCCATATGTATGTGATCTCAGATGGTCACAATCTGCATATGATTGTCACCACACACTGGTCACAAGCCACTTATGAGTCTCACATCACAACTGTCACAATGCTCAAGTGACTGTCACCTCACATGTGTCTTCACGCACAACTGTCACATCATACCTGTCACATTGCACATGTGATTGTCACATCACATCAGATCCAACCCAGTTGTGTGTCACCTCCCATTGTCACAATTGGCATATGATTGTCACCACACATCTGTCACACATACTTCTGTGTGTTACATCAAAACTGTTATAACACCCATGTGACTGTCACTTCTCCTATGTCAGAATGCACGTGTCACATCATATCTGTCACATCGTGCCTGTGACTCTCGCATCATTTCTGTCTCAACACATGTGGCAGTGTCACCTGGCATCTGTCACACCCAGAGTGTGTTTGTCACCTCCCATTTGTCAGGTGCCTTACAAAGTGTCATGTTTCCCTGTCACATCACATATGGGACTGTCACGTCACATCCATCACCACCCATTTGTCACCTCATGTGTTCACCACTGGCATATGATTGTCACCACACATCTGTCACAAGCCTCTTATCAGTGTCATATCACAACTGTCACCACACCCATGTGGCCGTTACCTCACATGTGTCATAACATGAAAGCATTATATCGTATCTATCCCATCACACTTATGATTATCACGTCACTTCTGTCTCAGCCCATGTGGGTGTGTCATCTGACATCTGTCATACCCTGAGTGTGAGTGTCACATCACATGTGTCAAATGCCTTCCAGAGTGTCACATCATATCTGTCGCATCACATGTGAGAGTGTCATATCTCATCAGGTACAACCCACTTGTGTCACCTCACATGGTCACAACCAGCATGTGGTTGTCATCACACACCTGTCACACATTGCTTATGTGTGTCACATCACAACTGTCACAACACTCATGTGATTGTTACCTCAACATGTGTCTTAAGAGGCAAGTGTCACATCATAGCTATCACATCATGCCTGTGGCTCTCATATCATTTCTGTCTCAACACATGTGGCATTGTCACCTGATACCTGTCACACTCAGAGTGGTATTGTGACCTCAATTTGTCAGAAGACTTCCAGAAGCATTACAGCATACCTGTCACTTCACATGTGCATGTCACATCATGTCCATCACAACCCACATGCATGTCAACTCAGAAGGTCACAATCAGCATACGATTGTCACCACTCATTTGTCCCAAGCCATTTATGATTGTCACATCACAACTGTCACAACGCTTCTGTGGTTGTCATCCCACATGTATCTTAACATGCAAATGCCCCATCATATGTGTCGCATTGCACCTGTGATTGTCATATCACATCTGTCTCAACACGCATGAGAGTGTCTCCTGACATGTGTCACACCCAGAGAGTGATTGTCACCTCATATAAGTCACATGCCATGCAGGAGTGTCACATCATACCTCTCATATCACACATGTGTGTGTCACATCAGATCAGTTCCAATCAACTTGTGTGTCACCTCACATTGTCACTTGCTTTACAGAGCATCGCATCATACCTGTCATCACACATGAGAGTCATATCACATCAAGCACAAGCCATTTGTGTGTCACCTCACGTGATCACCACACATGTGTCACACATGCTTATGTGTGTCACATCAAAACTGTTACAAGGCCCATGTGATTGTCACATCACCTGTGTTGTAACACGCAAGTGCCATAACATATCAGTCACATCATGTCTGTTATTGTCACAGCATTTCTGCCTCAACAAATGTGGCAGTGTCATCTGACATCTGTTACACCCATAGTGTGTTACCTCACATTTGGCACATGCTTTACAGAGTGACACATCCTATCTGTCATCACACATGAGAGTGTCATATCACATCAGGCACAGCCCACTTGTGTGTCACCTCACATGGTCACAACTGGCATGTGATTGTCACCGCACATCTGTCACAAGCTGCTTATGACGGTCACATCACAACTGTCACAATGTTCATGTATTTGTCACCTCATGTGTCTTAATGCCCAAGGGTCACATCATACCTGTGTCATTGCACATGTGATTGTCACATCACATGGGTCTCAACACACTTGAGAGTGTCACCTGACTCCTGTGACACACAGAGTGTGATTGTCCCCTCATATTAGTCACATGCCTCCCAGGAGTGTCACATCACACCAGTCACATTGCACATGCGTGTGTCACATCGTAACAGTTCCAAATTCACTTGTGTGTCACCTCACATGGTCACAATTGGCATGTCAATGTCACCACACATCTGTCACAAGACTCATGATTGTCACATCACACCTGTCCCAATGCCTGTGTGATTGTCACCTCATGGGTGTCATAATGTGCAAGTGTCACAACATTTCAGTCCCATTGTGCCTGTTAGGGTCACACTATTTCTGTCTCGACACACATGGCAGTGTTACCTGACATCTGTCTCAACAAGAGTGTGATTAGCACATCACATTTGTCACATGACTTCTGGAGTGTCATGTCATATGTGTCCCATCACATGAGTGTGTCATAGCACATCAGGCACAACCCACTTGTGTGTCACCTCACATGGTCACAACCAGCAAGTGGTTGACACCACACAGCTGTCACACACCACTTATGTGTGTCCCATCCAAACTGTCACCATGCCCATGTGATGGTCACCTCATCTGTGTCATAACAGGCAAGTGTCACATATCTGTCACATCATGCCTGTGGCTGTCACCTATTTGTCTCAACACACATGTCAGTGTCACATGACATCTGTCACACCAAGAGTGTGATTGTCACCTCACATTTGTCATGTGCTTTATGGAGTGTCACATCATATCTGTCATCACACATGACAGTGTCATATCACATCAGGCACAAGCCCCTTGTGTGTCATCTCACATAGTCACAACCAGCATGTGGGTTTTCTCACACACTGCTTATGTGGGTCACATCACTGCTGTCACTGTGCCCTTGTGATTGTCACCTCCTCTGTGTCATCATGCACAACTGTCACATCATATCTGTCACATTGAGCCTGTGACTGTCATGCCATTTCTGTCTCAACACACATGGCAGTGTCACATGACATCTGTCACACCAAGACTGTGATTGTCACCTCACATTTGTCACATGCATTACAGAGTATCACACAGTATATGTCATTACACATGAGAATGTCACATAACTTCAGGCACAACCCACGTGTGTATCAGCTCACCCTGTCACAATTGGCATGTGATTGTCACCACACATCTGTCACAAGCCTCTTATGATTGTCACATCACACCTGTCATAATGCCTGAGTGATTGTCACCTCATGTGTGTCATAACATGCAATTATCCAAAAATGTCAGTCACATTGTGCCTGTTATTGGTCACACCATTTCTACTTCAACACATGTGGCAGTGTCACCTGACATATGTCACACCTCGAGTGTGATTGTCACCTCACATTTGTCACATGTGTTATGGAGTGTCACATCATATCTGTCACATTACACATGGGAGTGAAATATCACATGAGGCACAACCCACTTGTGTGTCACCTCACATGGTCACAACCCACATGTTATTGTCACCACACATCTGTCACACATGCTTATGTGGGTCACGTCAAATCTGTTACAATGCCCATGTGATTGTCACCTCATCTGTGTTATAATATGCAAGTGTCACATCATATCTCTCATATCATGCCTGTGATCATCACATCATTTCTGTCTCAACACACGTGGCAGTGTCACCTGATATCTGTCACACCCACAGTGTGATTGTCACCTCACACTTGTCACACGTCTTCTGGGAGTGTCACATCATCCCTGTCACATCTGACATGTGCATGTCACATCACATCAGTCAAAACCCATATGTATGTGATCTCAGATGGTCACAATCTGCATATGATTGTCACCACACACTGGTCACAAGCCACTTATGAGTCTCACATCACAACTGTCACAATGCTCAAGTGACTGTCACCTCACATGTGTCTTCACGCACAACTGTCACATCATACCTGTCACATTGCACATGTGATTGTCACATCACATCAGATCCAACCCAGTTGTGTGTCACCTCCCATTGTCACAATTGGCATATGATTGTCACCACACATCTGTCACACATACTTCTGTGTGTTACATCAAAACTGTTATAACACCCATGTGACTGTCACTTCTCCTATGTCAGAATGCACGTGTCACATCATAGCTGTCACATCGTGCCTGTGACTCTCGCATCATTTCTGTCTCAACACATGTGGCAGTGTCACCTGGCATCTGTCACACCCAGAGTGTGTTTGTCACCTCCCATTTGTCAGGTGCCTTACAAAGTGTCATGTTTCCCTGTCACATCACATATGGGACTGTCACGTCACATCCATCACCACCCATTTGTCACCTCATGTGTTCACCACTGGCATATGATTGTCACCACACATCTGTCACAAGCCTCTTATCAGTGTCATATCACAACTGTCACCACACCCATGTGGCCGTTACCTCACATGTGTCATAACATGAAAGCATTATATCGTATCTATCCCATCACACTTATGATTATCACGTCACTTCTGTCTCAGCCCATGTGGGTGTGTCATCTGACATCTGTCATACCCTGAGTGTGAGTGTCACATCACATGTGTCAAATGCCTTCCAGAGTGTCACATCATATCTGTCGCATCACATGTGAGAGTGTCATATCTCATCAGGTACAACCCACTTGTGTCACCTCACATGGTCACAACCAGCATGTGGTTGTCATCACACACCTGTCACACATTGCTTATGTGTGTCACATCACAACTGTCACAACACTCATGTGATTGTTACCTCAACATGTGTCTTAAGAGGCAAGTGTCACATCATAGCTATCACATCATGCCTGTGGCTCTCATATCATTTCTGTCTCAACACATGTGGCATTGTCACCTGATACCTGTCACACTCAGAGTGGTATTGTGACCTCAATTTGTCAGAAGACTTCCAGAAGCATTACAGCATACCTGTCACTTCACATGTGCATGTCACATCATGTCCATCACAACCCACATGCATGTCAACTCAGAAGGTCACAATCAGCATACGATTGTCACCACTCATTTGTCCCAAGCCATTTATGATTGTCACATCACAACTGTCACAACGCTTCTGTGGTTGTCATCCCACATGTATCTTAACATGCAAATGCCCCATCATATGTGTCGCATTGCACCTGTGATTGTCATATCACATCTGTCTCAACACGCATGAGAGTGTCTCCTGACATGTGTCACACCCAGAGAGTGATTGTCACCTCATATAAGTCACATGCCATGCAGGAGTGTCACATCATACCTCTCATATCACACATGTGTGTGTCACATCAGATCAGTTCCAATCAACTTGTGTGTCACCTCACATTGTCACTTGCTTTACAGAGCATCGCATCATACCTGTCATCACACATGAGAGTCATATCACATCAAGCACAAGCCATTTGTGTGTCACCTCACGTGATCACCACACATGTGTCACACATGCTTATGTGTGTCACATCAAAACTGTTACAAGGCCCATGTGATTGTCACATCACCTGTGTTGTAACACGCAAGTGCCATAACATATCAGTCACATCATGTCTGTTATTGTCACAGCATTTCTGCCTCAACAAATGTGGCAGTGTCATCTGACATCTGTTACACCCATAGTGTGTTACCTCACATTTGGCACATGCTTTACAGAGTGACACATCCTATCTGTCATCACACATGAGAGTGTCATATCACATCAGGCACAGCCCACTTGTGTGTCACCTCACATGGTCACAACTGGCATGTGATTGTCACCGCACATCTGTCACAAGCTGCTTATGACGGTCACATCACAACTGTCACAATGTTCATGTATTTGTCACCTCATGTGTCTTAATGCCCAAGGGTCACATCATACCTGTGTCATTGCACATGTGATTGTCACATCACATGGGTCTCAACACACTTGAGAGTGTCACCTGACTCCTGTGACACACAGAGTGTGATTGTCACCTCATATTAGTCACATGCCTCCCAGGAGTGTCACATCACACCAGTCACATTGCACATGCGTGTGTCACACCGTAACAGTTCCTAATTCACTTGTGTGTCACCTCACATGGTCACAATTGGCATGTCAATGTCACCACACATCTGTCACAAGACTCATGATTGTCACATCACACCTGTCCCAATGCCTGTGTGATTGTCACCTCATGGGTGTCATAATGTGCAAGTGTCACAACATTTCAGTCCCATTGTGCCTGTTAGGGTCACACTATTTCTGTCTCGACACACATGACAGTGTTACCTGACATCTGTCTCAACAAGAGTGTGATTAGCACATCACATTTGTCACATGACTTCTGGAGTGTCATGTCATATGTGTCCCATCACATGAGTGTGTCATAGCACATCAGGCACAACCCACTTGTGTGTCACCTCACATGGTCACAACCAGCAAGTGGTTGACACCACACAGCTGTCACACACCACTTATGTGTGTCCCATCCAAACTGTCACCATGCCCATGTGATGGTCACCTCATCTGTGTCATAACAGGCAAGTGTCACATATCTGTCACATCATGCCTGTGGCTGTCACCTATTTGTCTCAACACACATGTCAGTGTCACATGACATCTGTCACACCAAGAGTGTGATTGTCACCTCACATTTGTCATGTGCTTTATGGAGTGCCACATCATATCTGTCATCACACATGACAGTGTCATATCACATCAGGCACAAGCCCCTTGTGTGTCATCTCACATAGTCACAACCAGCATGTGGGTTTTCTCACACACTGCTTATGTGGGTCACATCACTGCTGTCACTGTGCCCTTGTGATTGTCACCTCCTCTGTGTCATCATGCACAACTGTCACATCATATCTGTCACATTGAGCCTGTGACTGTCATGCCATTTCTGTCTCAACACACATGGCAGTGTCACATGACATCTGTCACACCAAGACTGTGATTGTCACCTCACATTTGTCACATGCATTACAGAGTATCACACAGTATATGTCATTACACATGAGAATGTCACATAACTTCAGGCACAACCCACGTGTGTATCAGCTCACCCTGTCACAATTGGCATGTGATTGTCACCACACATCTGTCACAAGCCTCTTATGATTGTCACATCACACCTGTCATAATGCCTGAGTGATTGTCACCTCATGTGTGTCATAACATGCAATTATCCAAAAATGTCAGTCACATTGTGCCTGTTATTGGTCACACCATTTCTACTTCAACACATGTGGCAGTGTCACCTGACATATGTCACACCTCGAGTGTGATTGTCACCTCACATTTGTCACATGTGTTATGGAGTGTCACATCATATCTGTCACATTACACATGGGAGTGAAATATCACATGAGGCACAACCCACTTGTGTGTCACCTCACATGGTCACAACCCACATGTTATTGTCACCACACATCTGTCACACATGCTTATGTGGGTCACGTCAAATCTGTTACAATGCCCATGTGATGGTCACCTCATCTGTGTTATAATATGCAAGTGTCACATCATATCTCTCATATCATGCCTGTGATCATCACATCATTTCTGTCTCAACACACGTGGCAGTGTCACCTGATATCTGTCACACCCACAGTGTGATTGTCACCTCACACTTGTCACACGTCTTCTGGGAGTGTCACATCATCCCTGTCACATCTGACATGTGCATGTCACATCACATCAGTCAAAACCCATATGTATGTGATCTCAGATGGTCACAATCTGCATATGATTGTCACCACACACTGGTCACAAGCCACTTATGAGTCTCACATCACAACTGTCACAATGCTCAAGTGACTGTCACCTCACATGTGTCTTCACGCACAACTGTCACATCATACCTGTCACATTGCACATGTGATTGTCACATCACATCAGATCCAACCCAGTTGTGTGTCACCTCCCATTGTCACAATTGGCATATGATTGTCACCACACATCTGTCACACATACTTCTGTGTGTTACATCAAAACTGTTATAACACCCATGTGACTGTCACTTCTCCTATGTCAGAATGCACGTGTCACATCATAGCTGTCACATCGTGCCTGTGACTCTCGCATCATTTCTGTCTCAACACATGTGGCAGTGTCACCTGGCATCTGTCACACCCAGAGTGTGTTTGTCACCTCCCATTTGTCAGGTGCCTTACAAAGTGTCATGTTTCCCTGTCACATCACATATGGGACTGTCACGTCACATCCATCACCACCCATTTGTCACCTCATGTGTTCACCACTGGCATATGATTGTCACCACACATCTGTCACAAGCCTCTTATCAGTGTCATATCACAACTGTCACCACACCCATGTGGCCGTTACCTCACATGTGTCATAACATGAAAGCATTATATCGTATCTATCCCATCACACTTATGATTATCACGTCACTTCTGTCTCAGCCCATGTGGGTGTGTCATCTGACATCTGTCATACCCTGAGTGTGAGTGTCACATCACATGTGTCAAATGCCTTCCAGAGTGTCACATCATATCTGTCGCATCACATGTGAGAGTGTCATATCTCATCAGGTACAACCCACTTGTGTCACCTCACATGGTCACAACCAGCATGTGGTTGTCATCACACACCTGTCACACATTGCTTATGTGTGTCACATCACAACTGTCACAACACTCATGTGATTGTTACCTCAACATGTGTCTTAACAGGCAAGTGTCACATCATAGCTATCACATCATGCCTGTGGCTCTCATATCATTTCTGTCTCAACACATGTGGCATTGTCACCTGATACCTGTCACACTCAGAGTGTTATTGTGACCTCAATTTGTCAGAAGACTTCCAGAAGCATTACAGCATACCTGTCACTTCACATGTGCATGTCACATCATGTCCATCACAACCCACATGCATGTCAACTCAGAAGGTCACAATCAGCATACGATTGTCACCACTCATTTGTCCCAAGCCATTTATGATTGTCACATCACAACTGTCACAACGCTTCTGTGGTTGTCATCCCACATGTATCTTAACATGCAAATGCCCCATCATATGTGTCGCATTGCACCTGTGATTGTCATATCACATCTGTCTCAACACGCATGAGAGTGTCTCCTGACATGTGTCACACCCAGAGAGTGAGTGTCACCTCATATAAGTCACATGCCATGCAGGAGTGTCACATCATACCTCTCATATCACACATGTGTGTGTCACATCAGATCAGTTCCAATCAACTTGTGTGTCACCTCACATTGTCACTTGCTTTACAGAGCATCGCATCATACCTGTCGTCACACATGAGAGTCATATCACATCAAGCACAAGCCATTTGTGTTTCACCTCACGTGATCACCACACATGTGTCACACATGCTTATGTGTGTCACATCAAAACTGTTACAAGGCCCATGTGATTGTCACATCACCTGTGTTGTAACACGCAAGTGCCATAACATATCAGTCACATCATGTCTGTTATTGTCACAGCATTTCTGCCTCAACAAATGTGGCAGTGTCATCTGACATCTGTTACACCCATAGTGTGTTACCTCACATTTGGCACATGCTTTACAGAGTGACACATCCTATCTGTCATCACACATGAGAGTGTCATATCACATCAGGCACAGCCCACTTGTGTGTCACCTCACATGGTCACGACTGGCATGTGATTGTCACCGCACATCTGTCACAAGCTGCTTATGACGGTCACATCACAACTGTCACAATGTTCATGTATTTGTCACCTCATGTGTCTTAATGCCCAAGGGTCACATCATACCTGTGTCATTGCACATGTGATTGTCACATCACATGGGTCTCAACACACTTGAGAGTGTCACCTGACTCCTGTGACACACAGAGTGTGATTGTCCCCTCATATTAGTCACATGCCTCCCAGGAGTGTCACATCACACCAGTCACATTGCACATGCGTGTGTCACATCGTAACAGTTCCAAATTCACTTGTGTGTCACCTCACATGGTCACAATTGGCATGTCAATGTCACCACACATCTGTCACAAGACTCATGATTGTCACATCACACCTGTCCCAATGCCTGTGTGATTGTCACCTCATGGGTGTCATAATGTGCAAGTGTCACAACATTTCAGTCCCATTGTGCCTGTTAGGGTCACACTATTTCTGTCTCGACACACATGGCAGTGTTACCTGACATCTGTCTCAACAAGAGTGTGATTAGCACATCACATTTGTCACATGACTTCTGGAGTGTCATGTCATATGTGTCCCATCACATGAGTGTGTCATAGCACATCAGGCACAACCCACTTGTGTGTCACCTCACATGGTCACAACCAGCAAGTGGTTGACACCACACAGCTGTCACACACCACTTATGTGTGTCACATCCAAACTGTCACCATGCCCATGTGATTGTCACCTCATCTGTGTCATAACAGGCAAGTGTCACATATCTGTCACATCATGCCTGTGGCTGTCACCTATTTGTCTCAACACACATGTCAGTGTCACATGACATCTGTCACACCAAGAGTGTGATTGTCACCTCACATTTGTCATGTGCTTTATGGAGTGCCACATCATATCTGTCATCACACATGACAGTGTCATATCACATCAGGCACAAGCCCCTTGTGTGTCATCTCACATAGTCACAACCAGCATGTGGGTTTTCTCACACACTGCTTATGTGGGTCACATCACTGCTGTCACTGTGCCCTTGTGATTGTCACCTCCTCTGTGTCATCATGCACAACTGTCACATCATATCTGTCACATTGAGCCTGTGACTGTCATGCCATTTCTGTCTCAACACACATGGCAGTGTCACATGACATCTGTCACACCAAGACTGTGATTGTCACCTCACATTTGTCACATGCATTACAGAGTATCACACAGTATATGTCATTACACATGAGAATGTCACATAACTTCAGGCACAACCCACGTGTGTATCAGCTCACCCTGTCACAATTGGCATGTGATTGTCACCACACATCTGTCACAAGCCTCTTATGATTGTCACATCACACCTGTCATAATGCCTGAGTGATTGTCACCTCATGTGTGTCATAACATGCAATTATCCAAAAATGTCAGTCACATTGTGCCTGTTATTGGTCACACCATTTCTACTTCAACACATGTGGCAGTGTCACCTGACATATGTCACACCTCGAGTGTGATTGTCACCTCACATTTGTCACATGTGTTATGGAGTGTCACATCATATCTGTCACATTACACATGGGAGTGAAATATCACATGAGGCACAACCCACTTGTGTGTCACCTCACATGGTCACAACCCACATGTTATTGTCACCACACATCTGTCACACATGCTTATGTGGGTCACGTCAAATCTGTTACAATGCCCATGTGATGGTCACCTCATCTGTGTTATAATATGCAAGTGTCACATCATATCTCTCATATCATGCCTGTGATCATCACATCATTTCTGTCTCAACACACGTGGCAGTGTCACCTGATATCTGTCACACCCACAGTGTGATTGTCACCTCACACTTGTCACACGTCTTCTGGGAGTGTCACATCATCCCTGTCACATCTGACATGCGCATGTCACATCACATCAGTCAAAACCCATATGTATGTGATCTCAGATGGTCACAATCTGCATATGATTGTCACCACACACTGTTCACAAGCCACTTATGAGTCTCACATCACAACTGTCACAATGCTCAAGTGACTGTCACCTCACATGTGTCTTCACGCACAACTGTCACATCATACCTGTCACATTGCACATGTGATTGTCACATCACATCAGATCCAACCCAGTTGTGTGTCACCTCCCATTGTCACAATTGGCATATGATTGTCACCACACATCTGTCACACATACTTCTGTGTGTTACATCAAAACTGTTATAACACCCATGTGACTGTCACTTCTCCTATGTCAGAATGCACGTGTCACATCATAGCTGTCACATCGTGCCTGTGACTCTCGCATCATTTCTGTCTCAACACATGTGGCAGTGTCACCTGGCATCTGTCACACCCAGAGTGTGTTTGTCACCTCCCATTTGTCAGGTGCCTTACAAAGTGTCATGTTTCCCTGTCACATCACATATGGGACTGTCACGTCACATCCATCACCACCCATTTGTCACCTCATGTGTTCACCACTGGCATATGATTGTCACCACACATCTGTCACAAGCCTCTTATCAGTGTCATATCACAACTGTCACCACACCCATGTGGCCGTTACCTCACATGTGTCATAACATGAAAGCATTATATCGTATCTATCCCATCACACTTATGATTATCACGTCACTTCTGTCTCAGCCCATGTGGGTGTGTCATCTGACATCTGTCATACCCTGAGTGTGAGTGTCACATCACATGTGTCAAATGCCTTCCAGAGTGTCACATCATATCTGTCGCATCACATGTGAGAGTGTCATATCTCATCAGGTACAACCCACTTGTGTCACCTCACATGGTCACAACCAGCATGTGGTTGTCATCACACACCTGTCACACATTGCTTATGTGTGTCACATCACAACTGTCACAACACTCATGTGATTGTTACCTCAACATGTGTCTTAAGAGGCAAGTGTCACATCATAGCTATCACATCATGCCTGTGGCTCTCATATCATTTCTGTCTCAACACATGTGGCATTGTCACCTGATACCTGTCACACTCAGAGTGTTATTGTGACCTCAATTTGTCAGAAGACTTCCAGAAGCATTACAGCATACCTGTCACTTCACATGTGCATGTCACATCATGTCCATCACAACCCACATGCATGTCAACTCAGAAGGTCACAATCAGCATACGATTGTCACCACTCATTTGTCCCAAGCCATTTATGATTGTCACATCACAACTGTCACAACGCTTCTGTGGTTGTCATCCCACATGTATCTTAACATGCAAATGCCCCATCATATGTGTCGCATTGCACCTGTGATTGTCATATCACATCTGTCTCAACACGCATGAGAGTGTCTCCTGACATGTGTCACACCCAGAGAGTGATTGTCACCTCATATAAGTCACATGCCATGCAGGAGTGTCACATCATACCTCTCATATCACACATGTGTGTGTCACATCAGATCAGTTCCAATCAACTTGTGTGTCACCTCACATTGTCACTTGCTTTACAGAGCATCGCATCATACCTGTCATCACACATGAGAGTCATATCACATCAAGCACAAGCCATTTGTGTGTCACCTCACGTGATCACCACACATGTGTCACACATGCTTATGTGTGTCACATCAAAACTGTTACAAGGCCCATGTGATTGTCACATCACCTGTGTTGTAACACGCAAGTGCCATAACATATCAGTCACATCATGTCTGTTATTGTCACAGCATTTCTGCCTCAACAAATGTGGCAGTGTCATCTGACATCTGTTACACCCATAGTGTGTTACCTCACATTTGGCACATGCTTTACAGAGTGACACATCCTATCTGTCATCACACATGAGAGTGTCATATCACATCAGGCACAGCCCACTTGTGTGTCACCTCACATGGTCACAACTGGCATGTGATTGTCACCGCACATCTGTCACAAGCTGCTTATGACGGTCACATCACAACTGTCACAATATTCATGTATTTGTCACCTCATGTGTCTTAATGCCCAAGGGTCACATCATACCTGTGTCATTGCACATGTGATTGTCACATCACATGGGTCTCAACACACTTGAGAGTGTCACCTGACTCCTGTGACACACAGAGTGTGATTGTCCCCTCATATTAGTCACATGCCTCCCAGGAGTGTCACATCACACCAGTCACATTGCACATGGATGTGTCACATCGTAACAGTTCCAAATTCACTTGTGTGTCACCTCACATGGTCACAATTGGCATGTCAATGTCACCACACATCTGTCACAAGACTCATGATTGTCACATCACACCTGTCCCAATGCCTGTGTGATTGTCACCTCATGGGTGTCATAATGTGCAAGTGTCACAACATTTCAGTCCCATTGTGCCTGTTAGGGTCACACTATTTCTGTCTCGACACACATGGCAGTGTTACCTGACATCTGTCTCAACAAGAGTGTGATTAGCACATCACATTTGTCACATGACTTCTGGAGTGTCATGTCATATGTGTCCCATCACATGAGTGTGTCATAGCACATCAGGCACAACCCACTTGTGTGTCACCTCACATGGTCACAACCAGCAAGTGGTTGACACCACACAGCTGTCACACACCACTTATGTGTGTCCCATCCAAACTGTCACCATGCCCATGTGATGGTCACCTCATCTGTGTCATAACAGGCAAGTGTCACATATCTGTCACATCATGCCTGTGGCTGTCACCTATTTGTCTCAACACACATGTCAGTGTCACATGACATCTGTCACACCAAGAGTGTGATTGTCACCTCACATTTGTCATGTGCTTTATGGAGTGCCACATCATATCTGTCATCACACATGACAGTGTCATATCACATCAGGCACAAGCCCCTTGTGTGTCATCTCACATAGTCACAACCAGCATGTGGGTTTTCTCACACACTGCTTATGTGGGTCACATCACTGCTGTCACTGTGCCCTTGTGATTGTCACCTCCTCTGTGTCATCATGCACAACTGTCACATCATATCTGTCACATTGAGCCTGTGACTGTCATGCCATTTCTGTCTCAACACACATGTCAGTGTCACATGACATCTGTCACACCAAGACTGTGATTGTCACCTCACATTTGTCACATGCATTACAGAGTATCACACAGTATATGTCATTACACATGAGAATGTCACATAACTTCAGGCACAACCCAGGTGTGTATCAGCTCACCCTGTCACAATTGGCATGTGATTGTCACCACACATCTGTCACAAGCCTCTTATGATTGTCACATCACACCTGTCATAATGCCTGAGTGATTGTCACCTCATGTGTGTCATAACATGCAATTATCCAAAAATGTCAGTCACATTGTGCCTGTTATTGGTCACACCATTTCTACTTCAACACATGTGGCAGTGTCACCTGACATATGTCACACCTCGAGTGTGATTGTCACCTCACATTTGTCACATGTGTTATGGAGTGTCACATCATATCTGTCACATTACACATGGGAGTGAAATATCACATGAGGCACAACCCACTTGTGTGTCACCTCACATGGTCACAACCCACATGTTATTGTCACCACACATCTGTCACACATGCTTATGTGGGTCACGTCAAATCTGTTACAATGCCCATGTGATTGTCACCTCATCTGTGTTATAATATGCAAGTGTCACATCATATCTCTCATATCATGCCTGTGATCATCACATCATTTCTGTCTCAACACACGTGGCAGTGTCACCTGATATCTGTCACACCCACAGTGTGATTGTCACCTCACACTTGTCACACGTCTTCTGGGAGTGTCACATCATCCCTGTCACATCTGACATGTGCATGTCACATCACATCAGTCAAAACCCATATGTATGTGATCTCAGATGGTCACAATCTGCATATGATTGTCACCACACACTGGTCACAAGCCACTTATGAGTCTCACATCACAACTGTCACAATGCTCAAGTGACTGTCACCTCACATGTGTCTTCACGCACAACTGTCACATCATACCTGTCACATTGCACATGTGATTGTCACATCACATCAGATCCAACCCAGTTGTGTGTCACCTCCCATTGTCACAATTGGCATATGATTGTCACCACACATCTGTCACACATACTTCTGTGTGTTACATCAAAACTGTTATAACACCCATGTGACTGTCACTTCTCCTATGTCAGAATGCACGTGTCACATCATAGCTGTCACATCGTGCCTGTGACTCTCGCATCATTTCTGTCTCAACACATGTGGCAGTGTCACCTGGCATCTGTCACACCCAGAGTGTGTTTGTCACCTCCCATTTGTCAGGTGCCTTACAAAGTGTCATGTTTCCCTGTCACATCACATATGGGACTGTCACGTCACATCCATCACCACCCATTTGTCACCTCATGTGTTCACCACTGGCATATGATTGTCACCACACATCTGTCACAAGCCTCTTATCAGTGTCATATCACAACTGTCACCACACCCATGTGGCCGTTACCTCACATGTGTCATAACATGAAAGCATTATATCGTATCTATCCCATCACACTTATGATTATCACGTCACTTCTGTCTCAGCCCATGTGGGTGTGTCATCTGACATCTGTCATACCCTGAGTGTGAGTGTCACATCACATGTGTCAAATGCCTTCCAGAGTGTCACATCATATCTGTCGCATCACATGTGAGAGTGTCATATCTCATCAGGTACAACCCACTTGTGTCACCTCACATGGTCACAACCAGCATGTGGTTGTCATCACACACCTGTCACACATTGCTTATGTGTGTCACATCACAACTGTCACAACACTCATGTGATTGTTACCTCAACATGTGTCTTAAGAGGCAAGTGTCACATCATAGCTATCACATCATGCCTGTGGCTCTCATATCATTTCTGTCTCAACACATGTGGCATTGTCACCTGATACCTGTCACACTCAGAGTGGTATTGTGACCTCAATTTGTCAGAAGACTTCCAGAAGCATTACAGCATACCTGTCACTTCACATGTGCATGTCACATCATGTCCATCACAACCCACATGCATGTCAACTCAGAAGGTCACAATCAGCATACGATTGTCACCACTCATTTGTCCCAAGCCATTTATGATTGTCACATCACAACTGTCACAACGCTTCTGTGGTTGTCATCCCACATGTATCTTAACATGCAAATGCCCCATCATATGTGTCGCATTGCACCTGTGATTGTCATATCACATCTGTCTCAACACGCATGAGAGTGTCTCCTGACATGTGTCACACCCAGAGAGTGATTGTCACCTCATATAAGTCACATGCCATGCAGGAGTGTCACATCATACCTCTCATATCACACATGTGTGTGTCACATCAGATCAGTTCCAATCAACTTGTGTGTCACCTCACATTGTCACTTGCTTTACAGAGCATCGCATCATACCTGTCGTCACACATGAGAGTCATATCACATCAAGCACAAGCCATTTGTGTGTCACCTCACGTGATCACCACACATGTGTCACACATGCTTATGTGTGTCACATCAAAACTGTTACAAGGCCCATGTGATTGTCACATCACCTGTGTTGTAACACGCAAGTGCCATAACATATCAGTCACATCATGTCTGTTATTGTCACAGCATTTCTGCCTCAACAAATGTGGCAGTGTCATCTGACATCTGTTACACCCATAGTGTGTTACCTCACATTTGGCACATGCTTTACAGAGTGACACATCCTATCTGTCATCACACATGAGAGTGTCATATCACATCAGGCACAGCCCACTTGTGTGTCACCTCACATGGTCACAACTGGCATGTGATTGTCACCGCACATCTGTCACAAGCTGCTTATGACGGTCACATCACAACTGTCACAATGTTCATGTATTTGTCACCTCATGTGTCTTAATGCCCAAGGGTCACATCATACCTGTGTCATTGCACATGTGATTGTCACATCACATGGGTCTCAACACACTTGAGAGTGTCACCTGACTCCTGTGACACACAGAGTGTGATTGTCCCCTCATATTAGTCACATGCCTCCCAGGAGTGTCACATCACACCAGTCACATTGCACATGCGTGTGTCACATCGTAACAGTTCCAAATTCACTTGTGTGTCACCTCACATGGTCACAATTGGCATGTCAATGTCACCACACATCTGTCACAAGACTCATGATTGTCACATCACACCTGTCCCAATGCCTGTGTGATTGTCACCTCATGGGTGTCATAATGTGCAAGTGTCACAACATTTCAGTCCCATTGTGCCTGTTAGGGTCACACTATTTCTGTCTCGACACACATGGCAGTGTTACCTGACATCTGTCTCAACAAGAGTGTGATTAGCACATCACATTTGTCACATGACTTCTGGAGTGTCATGTCATATGTGTCCCATCACATGAGTGTGTCATAGCACATCAGGCACAACCCACTTGTGTGTCACCTCACATGGTCACAACCAGCAAGTGGTTGACACCACACAGCTGTCACACACCACTTATGTGTGTCCCATCCAAACTGTCACCATGCCCATGTGATGGTCACCTCATCTGTGTCATAACAGGCAAGTGTCACATATCTGTCACATCATGCCTGTGGCTGTCACCTATTTGTCTCAACACACATGTCAGTGTCACATGACATCTGTCACACCAAGAGTGTGATTGTCACCTCACATTTGTCATGTGCTTTATGGAGTGTCACATCATATCTGTCATCACACATGACAGTGTCATATCACATCAGGCACAAGCCCCTTGTGTGTCATCTCACATAGTCACAACCAGCATGTGGGTTTTCTCACACACTGCTTATGTGGGTCACATCACTGCTGTCACTGTGCCCTTGTGATTGTCACCTCCTCTGTGTCATCATGCACAACTGTCACATCATATCTGTCACATTGAGCCTGTGACTGTCATGCCATTTCTGTCTCAACACACATGGCAGTGTCACATGACATCTGTCACACCAAGACTGTGATTGTCACCTCACATTTGTCACATGCATTACAGAGTATCACACAGTATATGTCATTACACATGAGAATGTCACATAACTTCAGGCACAACCCAGGTGTGTATCAGCTCACCCTGTCACAATTGGCATGTGATTGTCACCACACATCTGTCACAAGCCTCTTATGATTGTCACATCACACCTGTCATAATGCCTGAGTGATTGTCACCTCATGTGTGTCATAACATGCAATTATCCAAAAATGTCAGTCACATTGTGCCTGTTATTGGTCACACCATTTCTACTTCAACACATGTGGCAGTGTCACCTGACATATGTCACACCTCGAGTGTGATTGTCACCTCACATTTGTCACATGTGTTATGGAGTGTCACATCATATCTGTCACATTACACATGGGAGTGAAATATCACATGAGGCACAACCCACTTGTGTGTCACCTCACATGGTCACAACCCACATGTTATTGTCACCACACATCTGTCACACATGCTTATGTGGGTCACGTCAAATCTGTTACAATGCCCATGTGATTGTCACCTCATCTGTGTTATAATATGCAAGTGTCACATCATATCTCTCATATCATGCCTGTGATCATCACATCATTTCTGTCTCAACACACGTGGCAGTGTCACCTGATATCTGTCACACCCACAGTGTGATTGTCACCTCACACTTGTCACACGTCTTCTGGGAGTGTCACATCATCCCTGTCACATCTGACATGCGCATGTCACATCACATCAGTCAAAACCCATATGTATGTGATCTCAGATGGTCACAATCTGCATATGATTGTCACCACACACTGTTCACAAGCCACTTATGAGTCTCACATCACAACTGTCACAATGCTCAAGTGACTGTCACCTCACATGTGTCTTCACGCACAACTGTCACATCATACCTGTCACATTGCACATGTGATTGTCACATCACATCAGATCCAACCCAGTTGTGTGTCACCTCCCATTGTCACAATTGGCATATGATTGTCACCACACATCTGTCACACATACTTCTGTGTGTTACATCAAAACTGTTATAACACCCATGTGACTGTCACTTCTCCTATGTCAGAATGCACGTGTCACATCATAGCTGTCACATCGTGCCTGTGACTCTCGCATCATTTCTGTCTCAACACATGTGGCAGTGTCACCTGGCATCTGTCACACCCAGAGTGTGTTTGTCACCTCCCATTTGTCAGGTGCCTTACAAAGTGTCATGTTTCCCTGTCACATCACATATGGGACTGTCACGTCACATCCATCACCACCCATTTGTCACCTCATGTGTTCACCACTGGCATATGATTGTCACCACACATCTGTCACAAGCCTCTTATCAGTGTCATATCACAACTGTCACCACACCCATGTGGCCGTTACCTCACATGTGTCATAACATGAAAGCATTATATCGTATCTATCCCATCACACTTATGATTATCACGTCACTTCTGTCTCAGCCCATGTGGGTGTGTCATCTGACATCTGTCATACCCTGAGTGTGAGTGTCACATCACATGTGTCAAATGCCTTCCAGAGTGTCACATCATATCTGTCGCATCACATGTGAGAGTGTCATATCTCATCAGGTACAACCCACTTGTGTCACCTCACATGGTCACAACCAGCATGTGGTTGTCATCACACACCTGTCACACATTGCTTATGTGTGTCACATCACAACTGTCACAACACTCATGTGATTGTTACCTCAACATGTGTCTTAAGAGGCAAGTGTCACATCATAGCTATCACATCATGCCTGTGGCTCTCATATCATTTCTGTCTCAACACATGTGGCATTGTCACCTGATACCTGTCACACTCAGAGTGGTATTGTGACCTCAATTTGTCAGAAGACTTCCAGAAGCATTACAGCATACCTGTCACTTCACATGTGCATGTCACATCATGTCCATCACAACCCACATGCATGTCAACTCAGAAGGTCACAATCAGCATACGATTGTCACCACTCATTTGTCCCAAGCCATTTATGATTGTCACATCACAACTGTCACAACGCTTCTGTGGTTGTCATCCCACATGTATCTTAACATGCAAATGCCCCATCATATGTGTCGCATTGCACCTGTGATTGTCATATCACATCTGTCTCAACACGCATGAGAGTGTCTCCTGACATGTGTCACACCCAGAGAGTGATTGTCACCTCATATAAGTCACATGCCATGCAGGAGTGTCACATCATACCTCTCATATCACACATGTGTGTGTCACATCAGATCAGTTCCAATCAACTTGTGTGTCACCTCACATTGTCACTTGCTTTACAGAGCATCGCATCATACCTGTCGTCACACATGAGAGTCATATCACATCAAGCACAAGCCATTTGTGTGTCACCTCACGTGATCACCACACATGTGTCACACATGCTTATGTGTGTCACATCAAAACTGTTACAAGGCCCATGTGATTGTCACATCACCTGTGTTGTAACACGCAAGTGCCATAACATATCAGTCACATCATGTCTGTTATTGTCACAGCATTTCTGCCTCAACAAATGTGGCAGTGTCATCTGACATCTGTTACACCCATAGTGTGTTACCTCACATTTGGCACATGCTTTACAGAGTGACACATCCTATCTGTCATCACACATGAGAGTGTCATATCACATCAGGCACAGCCCACTTGTGTGTCACCTCACATGGTCACAACTGGCATGTGATTGTCACCGCACATCTGTCACAAGCTGCTTATGACGGTCACATCACAACTGTCACAATGTTCATGTATTTGTCACCTCATGTGTCTTAATGCCCAAGGGTCACATCATACCTGTGTCATTGCACATGTGATTGTCACATCACATGGGTCTCAACACACTTGAGAGTGTCACCTGACTCCTGTGACACACAGAGTGTGATTGTCCCCTCATATTAGTCACATGCCTCCCAGGAGTGTCACATCACACCAGTCACATTGCACATGCGTGTGTCACATCGTAACAGTTCCAAATTCACTTGTGTGTCACCTCACATGGTCACAATTGGCATGTCAATGTCACCACACATCTGTCACAAGACTCATGATTGTCACATCACACCTGTCCCAATGCCTGTGTGATTGTCACCTCATGGGTGTCATAATGTGCAAGTGTCACAACATTTCAGTCCCATTGTGCCTGTTAGGGTCACACTATTTCTGTCTCGACACACATGGCAGTGTTACCTGACATCTGTCTCAACAAGAGTGTGATTAGCACATCACATTTGTCACATGACTTCTGGAGTGTCATGTCATATGTGTCCCATCACATGAGTGTGTCATAGCACATCAGGCACAACCCACTTGTGTGTCACCTCACATGGTCACAACCAGCAAGTGGTTGACACCACACAGCTGTCACACACCACTTATGTGTGTCACATCCAAACTGTCACCATGCCCATGTGATTGTCACCTCATCTGTGTCATAACAGGCAAGTGTCACATATCTGTCACATCATGCCTGTGGCTGTCACCTATTTGTCTCAACACACATGTCAGTGTCACATGACATCTGTCACACCAAGAGTGTGATTGTCACCTCACATTTGTCATGTGCTTTATGGAGTGCCACATCATATCTGTCATCACACATGACAGTGTCATATCACATCAGGCACAAGCCCCTTGTGTGTCATCTCACATAGTCACAACCAGCATGTGGGTTTTCTCACACACTGCTTATGTGGGTCACATCACTGCTGTCACTGTGCCCTTGTGATTGTCACCTCCTCTGTGTCATCATGCACAACTGTCACATCATATCTGTCACATTGAGCCTGTGACTGTCATGCCATTTCTGTCTCAACACACATGGCAGTGTCACATGACATCTGTCACACCAAGACTGTGATTGTCACCTCACATTTGTCACATGCATTACAGAGTATCACACAGTATATGTCATTACACATGAGAATGTCACATAACTTCAGGCACAACCCAGGTGTGTATCAGCTCACCCTGTCACAATTGGCATGTGATTGTCACCACACATCTGTCACAAGCCTCTTATGATTGTCACATCACACCTGTCATAATGCCTGAGTGATTGTCACCTCATGTGTGTCATAACATGCAATTATCCAAAAATGTCAGTCACATTGTGCCTGTTATTGGTCACACCATTTCTACTTCAACACATGTGGCAGTGTCACCTGACATATGTCACACCTCGAGTGTGATTGTCACCTCACATTTGTCACATGTGTTATGGAGTGTCACATCATATCTGTCACATTACACATGGGAGTGAAATATCACATGAGGCACAACCCACTTGTGTGTCACCTCACATGGTCACAACCCACATGTTATTGTCACCACACATCTGTCACACATGCTTATGTGGGTCACGTCAAATCTGTTACAATGCCCATGTGATTGTCACCTCATCTGTGTTATAATATGCAAGTGTCACATCATATCTCTCATATCATGCCTGTGATCATCACATCATTTCTGTCTCAACACACGTGGCAGTGTCACCTGATATCTGTCACACCCACAGTGTGATTGTCACCTCACACTTGTCACACGTCTTCTGGGAGTGTCACATCATCCCTGTCACATCTGACATGCGCATGTCACATCACATCAGTCAAAACCCATATGTATGTGATCTCAGATGGTCACAATCTGCATATGATTGTCACCACACACTGTTCACAAGCCACTTATGAGTCTCACATCACAACTGTCACAATGCTCAAGTGACTGTCACCTCACATGTGTCTTCACGCACAACTGTCACATCATACCTGTCACATTGCACATGTGATTGTCACATCACATCAGATCCAACCCAGTTGTGTGTCACCTCCCATTGTCACAATTGGCATATGATTGTCACCACACATCTGTCACACATACTTCTGTGTGTTACATCAAAACTGTTATAACACCCATGTGACTGTCACTTCTCCTATGTCAGAATGCACGTGTCACATCATAGCTGTCACATCGTGCCTGTGACTCTCGCATCATTTCTGTCTCAACACATGTGGCAGTGTCACCTGGCATCTGTCACACCCAGAGTGTGTTTGTCACCTCCCATTTGTCAGGTGCCTTACAAAGTGTCATGTTTCCCTGTCACATCACATATGGGACTGTCACGTCACATCCATCACCACCCATTTGTCACCTCATGTGTTCACCACTGGCATATGATTGTCACCACACATCTGTCACAAGCCTCTTATCAGTGTCATATCACAACTGTCACCACACCCATGTGGCCGTTACCTCACATGTGTCATAACATGAAAGCATTATATCGTATCTATCCCATCACACTTATGATTATCACGTCACTTCTGTCTCAGCCCATGTGGGTGTGTCATCTGACATCTGTCATACCCTGAGTGTGAGTGTCACATCACATGTGTCAAATGCCTTCCAGAGTGTCACATCATATCTGTCGCATCACATGTGAGAGTGTCATATCTCATCAGGTACAACCCACTTGTGTCACCTCACATGGTCACAACCAGCATGTGGTTGTCATCACACACCTGTCACACATTGCTTATGTGTGTCACATCACAACTGTCACAACACTCATGTGATTGTTACCTCAACATGTGTCTTAAGAGGCAAGTGTCACATCATAGCTATCACATCATGCCTGTGGCTCTCATATCATTTCTGTCTCAACACATGTGGCATTGTCACCTGATACCTGTCACACTCAGAGTGTTATTGTGACCTCAATTTGTCAGAAGACTTCCAGAAGCATTACAGCATACCTGTCACTTCACATGTGCATGTCACATCATGTCCATCACAACCCACATGCATGTCAACTCAGAAGGTCACAATCAGCATACGATTGTCACCACTCATTTGTCCCAAGCCATTTATGATTGTCACATCACAACTGTCACAACGCTTCTGTGGTTGTCATCCCACATGTATCTTAACATGCAAATGCCCCATCATATGTGTCGCATTGCACCTGTGATTGTCATATCACATCTGTCTCAACACGCATGAGAGTGTCTCCTGACATGTGTCACACCCAGAGAGTGATTGTCACCTCATATAAGTCACATGCCATGCAGGAGTGTCACATCATACCTCTCATATCACACATGTGTGTGTCACATCAGATCAGTTCCAATCAACTTGTGTGTCACCTCACATTGTCACTTGCTTTACAGAGCATCGCATCATACCTGTCGTCACACATGAGAGTCATATCACATCAAGCACAAGCCATTTGTGTGTCACCTCACGTGATCACCACACATGTGTCACACATGCTTATGTGTGTCACATCAAAACTGTTACAAGGCCCATGTGATTGTCACATCACCTGTGTTGTAACACGCAAGTGCCATAACATATCAGTCACATCATGTCTGTTATTGTCACAGCATTTCTGCCTCAACAAATGTGGCAGTGTCATCTGACATCTGTTACACCCATAGTGTGTTACCTCACATTTGGCACATGCTTTACAGAGTGACACATCCTATCTGTCATCACACATGAGAGTGTCATATCACATCAGGCACAGCCCACTTGTGTGTCACCTCACATGGTCACAACTGGCATGTGATTGTCACCGCACATCTGTCACAAGCTGCTTATGACGGTCACATCACAACTGTCACAATGTTCATGTATTTGTCACCTCATGTGTCTTAATGCCCAAGGGTCACATCATACCTGTGTCATTGCACATGTGATTGTCACATCACATGGGTCTCAACACACTTGAGAGTGTCACCTGACTCCTGTGACACACAGAGTGTGATTGTCCCCTCATATTAGTCACATGCCTCCCAGGAGTGTCACATCACACCAGTCACATTGCACATGCGTGTGTCACATCGTAACAGTTCCAAATTCACTTGTGTGTCACCTCACATGGTCACAATTGGCATGTCAATGTCACCACACATCTGTCACAAGACTCATGATTGTCACATCACACCTGTCCCAATGCCTGTGTGATTGTCACCTCATGGGTGTCATAATGTGCAAGTGTCACAACATTTCAGTCCCATTGTGCCTGTTAGGGTCACACTATTTCTGTCTCGACACACATGGCAGTGTTACCTGACATCTGTCTCAACAAGAGTGTGATTAGCACATCACATTTGTCACATGACTTCTGGAGTGTCATGTCATATGTGTCCCATCACATGAGTGTGTCATAGCACATCAGGCACAACCCACTTGTGTGTCACCTCACATGGTCACAACCAGCAAGTGGTTGACACCACACAGCTGTCACACACCACTTATGTGTGTCACATCCAAACTGTCACCATGCCCATGTGATTGTCACCTCATCTGTGTCATAACAGGCAAGTGTCACATATCTGTCACATCATGCCTGTGGCTGTCACCTATTTGTCTCAACACACATGTCAGTGTCACATGACATCTGTCACACCAAGAGTGTGATTGTCACCTCACATTTGTCATGTGCTTTATGGAGTGCCACATCATATCTGTCATCACACATGACAGTGTCATATCACATCAGGCACAAGCCCCTTGTGTGTCATCTCACATAGTCACAACCAGCATGTGGGTTTTCTCACACACTGCTTATGTGGGTCACATCACTGCTGTCACTGTGCCCTTGTGATTGTCACCTCCTCTGTGTCATCATGCACAACTGTCACATCATATCTGTCACATTGAGCCTGTGACTGTCATGCCATTTCTGTCTCAACACACATGGCAGTGTCACATGACATCTGTCACACCAAGACTGTGATTGTCACCTCACATTTGTCACATGCATTACAGAGTATCACACAGTATATGTCATTACACATGAGAATGTCACATAACTTCAGGCACAACCCAGGTGTGTATCAGCTCACCCTGTCACAATTGGCATGTGATTGTCACCACACATCTGTCACAAGCCTCTTATGATTGTCACATCACACCTGTCATAATGCCTGAGTGATTGTCACCTCATGTGTGTCATAACATGCAATTATCCAAAAATGTCAGTCACATTGTGCCTGTTATTGGTCACACCATTTCTACTTCAACACATGTGGCAGTGTCACCTGACATATGTCACACCTCGAGTGTGATTGTCACCTCACATTTGTCACATGTGTTATGGAGTGTCACATCATATCTGTCACATTACACATGGGAGTGAAATATCACATGAGGCACAACCCACTTGTGTGTCACCTCACATGGTCACAACCCACATGTTATTGTCACCACACATCTGTCACACATGCTTATGTGGGTCACGTCAAATCTGTTACAATGCCCATGTGATTGTCACCTCATCTGTGTTATAATATGCAAGTGTCACATCATATCTCTCATATCATGCCTGTGATCATCACATCATTTCTGTCTCAACACACGTGGCAGTGTCACCTGATATCTGTCACACCCACAGTGTGATTGTCACCTCACACTTGTCACACGTCTTCTGGGAGTGTCACATCATCCCTGTCACATCTGACATGCGCATGTCACATCACATCAGTCAAAACCCATATGTATGTGATCTCAGATGGTCACAATCTGCATATGATTGTCACCACACACTGTTCACAAGCCACTTATGAGTCTCACATCACAACTGTCACAATGCTCAAGTGACTGTCACCTCACATGTGTCTTCACGCACAACTGTCACATCATACCTGTCACATTGCACATGTGATTGTCACATCACATCAGATCCAACCCAGTTGTGTGTCACCTCCCATTGTCACAATTGGCATATGATTGTCACCACACATCTGTCACACATACTTCTGTGTGTTACATCAAAACTGTTATAACACCCATGTGACTGTCACTTCTCCTATGTCAGAATGCACGTGTCACATCATAGCTGTCACATCGTGCCTGTGACTCTCGCATCATTTCTGTCTCAACACATGTGGCAGTGTCACCTGGCATCTGTCACACCCAGAGTGTGTTTGTCACCTCCCATTTGTCAGGTGCCTTACAAAGTGTCATGTTTCCCTGTCACATCACATATGGGACTGTCACGTCACATCCATCACCACCCATTTGTCACCTCATGTGTTCACCACTGGCATATGATTGTCACCACACATCTGTCACAAGCCTCTTATCAGTGTCATATCACAACTGTCACCACACCCATGTGGCCGTTACCTCACATGTGTCATAACATGAAAGCATTATATCGTATCTATCCCATCACACTTATGATTATCACGTCACTTCTGTCTCAGCCCATGTGGGTGTGTCATCTGACATCTGTCATACCCTGAGTGTGAGTGTCACATCACATGTGTCAAATGCCTTCCAGAGTGTCACATCATATCTGTCGCATCACATGTGAGAGTGTCATATCTCATCAGGTACAACCCACTTGTGTCACCTCACATGGTCACAACCAGCATGTGGTTGTCATCACACACCTGTCACACATTGCTTATGTGTGTCACATCACAACTGTCACAACACTCATGTGATTGTTACCTCAACATGTGTCTTAAGAGGCAAGTGTCACATCATAGCTATCACATCATGCCTGTGGCTCTCATATCATTTCTGTCTCAACACATGTGGCATTGTCACCTGATACCTGTCACACTCAGAGTGTTATTGTGACCTCAATTTGTCAGAAGACTTCCAGAAGCATTACAGCATACCTGTCACTTCACATGTGCATGTCACATCATGTCCATCACAACCCACATGCATGTCAACTCAGAAGGTCACAATCAGCATACGATTGTCACCACTCATTTGTCCCAAGCCATTTATGATTGTCACATCACAACTGTCACAACGCTTCTGTGGTTGTCATCCCACATGTATCTTAACATGCAAATGCCCCATCATATGTGTCGCATTGCACCTGTGATTGTCATATCACATCTGTCTCAACACGCATGAGAGTGTCTCCTGACATGTGTCACACCCAGAGAGTGATTGTCACCTCATATAAGTCACATGCCATGCAGGAGTGTCACATCATACCTCTCATATCACACATGTGTGTGTCACATCAGATCAGTTCCAATCAACTTGTGTGTCACCTCACATTGTCACTTGCTTTACAGAGCATCGCATCATACCTGTCATCACACATGAGAGTCATATCACATCAAGCACAAGCCATTTGTGTGTCACCTCACGTGATCACCACACATGTGTCACACATGCTTATGTGTGTCACATCAAAACTGTTACAAGGCCCATGTGATTGTCACATCACCTGTGTTGTAACACGCAAGTGCCATAACATATCAGTCACATCATGTCTGTTATTGTCACAGCATTTCTGCCTCAACAAATGTGGCAGTGTCATCTGACATCTGTTACACCCATAGTGTGTTACCTCACATTTGGCACATGCTTTACAGAGTGACACATCCTATCTGTCATCACACATGAGAGTGTCATATCACATCAGGCACAGCCCACTTGTGTGTCACCTCACATGGTCACAACTGGCATGTGATTGTCACCGCACATCTGTCACAAGCTGCTTATGACGGTCACATCACAACTGTCACAATGTTCATGTATTTGTCACCTCATGTGTCTTAATGCCCAAGGGTCACATCATACCTGTGTCATTGCACATGTGATTGTCACATCACATGGGTCTCAACACACTTGAGAGTGTCACCTGACTCCTGTGACACACAGAGTGTGATTGTCCCCTCATATTAGTCACATGCCTCCCAGGAGTGTCACATCACACCAGTCACATTGCACATGCGTGTGTCACATCGTAACAGTTCCAAATTCACTTGTGTGTCACCTCACATGGTCACAATTGGCATGTCAATGTCACCACACATCTGTCACAAGACTCATGATTGTCACATCACACCTGTCCCAATGCCTGTGTGATTGTCACCTCATGGGTGTCATAATGTGCAAGTGTCACAACATTTCAGTCCCATTGTGCCTGTTAGGGTCACACTATTTCTGTCTCGACACACATGGCAGTGTTACCTGACATCTGTCTCAACAAGAGTGTGATTAGCACATCACATTTGTCACATGACTTCTGGAGTGTCATGTCATATGTGTCCCATCACATGAGTGTGTCATAGCACATCAGGCACAACCCACTTGTGTGTCACCTCACATGGTCACAACCAGCAAGTGGTTGACACCACACAGCTGTCACACACCACTTATGTGTGTCCCATCCAAACTGTCACCATGCCCATGTGATGGTCACCTCATCTGTGTCATAACAGGCAAGTGTCACATATCTGTCACATCATGCCTGTGGCTGTCACCTATTTGTCTCAACACACATGTCAGTGTCACATGACATCTGTCACACCAAGAGTGTGATTGTCACCTCACATTTGTCATGTGCTTTATGGAGTGCCACATCATATCTGTCATCACACATGACAGTGTCATATCACATCAGGCACAAGCCCCTTGTGTGTCATCTCACATAGTCACAACCAGCATGTGGGTTTTCTCACACACTGCTTATGTGGGTCACATCACTGCTGTCACTGTGCCCTTGTGATTGTCACCTCCTCTGTGTCATCATGCACAACTGTCACATCATATCTGTCACATTGAGCCTGTGACTGTCATGCCATTTCTGTCTCAACACACATGGCAGTGTCACATGACATCTGTCACACCAAGACTGTGATTGTCACCTCACATTTGTCACATGCATTACAGAGTATCACACAGTATATGTCATTACACATGAGAATGTCACATAACTTCAGGCACAACCCACGTGTGTATCAGCTCACCCTGTCACAATTGGCATGTGATTGTCACCACACATCTGTCACAAGCCTCTTATGATTGTCACATCACACCTGTCATAATGCCTGAGTGATTGTCACCTCATGTGTGTCATAACATGCAATTATCCAAAAATGTCAGTCACATTGTGCCTGTTATTGGTCACACCATTTCTACTTCAACACATGTGGCAGTGTCACCTGACATATGTCACACCTCGAGTGTGATTGTCACCTCACATTTGTCACATGTGTTATGGAGTGTCACATCATATCTGTCACATTACACATGGGAGTGAAATATCACATGAGGCACAACCCACTTGTGTGTCACCTCACATGGTCACAACCCACATGTTATTGTCACCACACATCTGTCACACATGCTTATGTGGGTCACGTCAAATCTGTTACAATGCCCATGTGATTGTCACCTCATCTGTGTTATAATATGCAAGTGTCACATCATATCTCTCATATCATGCCTGTGATCATCACATCATTTCTGTCTCAACACACGTGGCAGTGTCACCTGATATCTGTCACACCCACAGTGTGATTGTCACCTCACACTTGTCACACGTCTTCTGGGAGTGTCACATCATCCCTGTCACATCTGACATGCGCATGTCACATCACATCAGTCAAAACCCATATGTATGTGATCTCAGATGGTCACAATCTGCATATGATTGTCACCACACACTGGTCACAAGCCACTTATGAGTCTCACATCACAACTGTCACAATGCTCAAGTGACTGTCACCTCACATGTGTCTTCACGCACAACTGTCACATCATACCTGTCACATTGCACATGTGATTGTCACATCACATCAGATCCAACCCAGTTGTGTGTCACCTCCCATTGTCACAATTGGCATATGATTGTCACCACACATCTGTCACACATACTTCTGTGTGTTACATCAAAACTGTTATAACACCCATGTGACTGTCACTTCTCCTATGTCAGAATGCACGTGTCACATCATAGCTGTCACATCGTGCCTGTGACTCTCGCATCATTTCTGTCTCAACACATGTGGCAGTGTCACCTGGCATCTGTCACACCCAGAGTGTGTTTGTCACCTCCCATTTGTCAGGTGCCTTACAAAGTGTCATGTTTCCCTGTCACATCACATATGGGACTGTCACGTCACATCCATCACCACCCATTTGTCACCTCATGTGTTCACCACTGGCATATGATTGTCACCACACATCTGTCACAAGCCTCTTATCAGTGTCATATCACAACTGTCACCACACCCATGTGGCCGTTACCTCACATGTGTCATAACATGAAAGCATTATATCGTATCTATCCCATCACACTTATGATTATCACGTCACTTCTGTCTCAGCCCATGTGGGTGTGTCATCTGACATCTGTCATACCCTGAGTGTGAGTGTCACATCACATGTGTCAAATGCCTTCCAGAGTGTCACATCATATCTGTCGCATCACATGTGAGAGTGTCATATCTCATCAGGTACAACCCACTTGTGTCACCTCACATGGTCACAACCAGCATGTGGTTGTCATCACACACCTGTCACACATTGCTTATGTGTGTCACATCACAACTGTCACAACACTCATGTGATTGTTACCTCACCATGTGTCTTAACAGGCAAGTGTCACATCATAGCTATCACATCATGCCTGTGGCTCTCATATCATTTCTGTCTCAACACATGTGGCATTGTCACCTGATACCTGTCACACTCAGAGTGTTATTGTGACCTCAATTTGTCAGAAGACTTCCAGAAGCATTACAGCATACCTGTCACTTCACATGTGCATGTCACATCATGTCCATCACAACCCACATGCATGTCAACTCAGAAGGTCACAATCAGCATACGATTGTCACCACTCATTTGTCCCAAGCCATTTATGATTGTCACATCACAACTGTCACAACGCTTCTGTGGTTGTCATCCCACATGTATCTTAACATGCAAATGCCCCATCATATGTGTCGCATTGCACCTGTGATTGTCATATCACATCTGTCTCAACACGCATGAGAGTGTCTCCTGACATGTGTCACACCCAGAGAGTGATTGTCACCTCATATAAGTCACATGCCATGCAGGAGTGTCACATCATACCTCTCATATCACACATGTGTGTGTCACATCAGATCAGTTCCAATCAACTTGTGTGTCACCTCACATTGTCACTTGCTTTACAGAGCATCGCATCATACCTGTCGTCACACATGAGAGTCATATCACATCAAGCACAAGCCATTTGTGTGTCACCTCACGTGATCACCACACATGTGTCACACATGCTTATGTGTGTCACATCAAAACTGTTACAAGGCCCATGTGATTGTCACATCACCTGTGTTGTAACACGCAAGTGCCATAACATATCAGTCACATCATGTCTGTTATTGTCACAGCATTTCTGCCTCAACAAATGTGGCAGTGTCATCTGACATCTGTTACACCCATAGTGTGTTACCTCACATTTGGCACATGCTTTACAGAGTGACACATCCTATCTGTCATCACACATGAGAGTGTCATATCACATCAGGCACAGCCCACTTGTGTGTCACCTCACATGGTCACAACTGGCATGTGATTGTCACCGCACATCTGTCACAAGCTGCTTATGACGGTCACATCACAACTGTCACAATGTTCATGTATTTGTCACCTCATGTGTCTTAATGCCCAAGGGTCACATCATACCTGTGTCATTGCACATGTGATTGTCACATCACATGGGTCTCAACACACTTGAGAGTGTCACCTGACTCCTGTGACACACAGAGTGTGATTGTCCCCTCATATTAGTCACATGCCTCCCAGGAGTGTCACATCACACCAGTCACATTGCACATGCGTGTGTCACATCGTAACAGTTCCAAATTCACTTGTGTGTCACCTCACATGGTCACAATTGGCATGTCAATGTCACCACACATCTGTCACAAGACTCATGATTGTCACATCACACCTGTCCCAATGCCTGTGTGATTGTCACCTCATGGGTGTCATAATGTGCAAGTGTCACAACATTTCAGTCCCATTGTGCCTGTTAGGGTCACACTATTTCTGTCTCGACACACATGGCAGTGTTACCTGACATCTGTCTCAACAAGAGTGTGATTAGCACATCACATTTGTCACATGACTTCTGGAGTGTCATGTCATATGTGTCCCATCACATGAGTGTGTCATAGCACATCAGGCACAACCCACTTGTGTGTCACCTCACATGGTCACAACCAGCAAGTGGTTGACACCACACAGCTGTCACACACCACTTATGTGTGTCCCATCCAAACTGTCACCATGCCCATGTGATGGTCACCTCATCTGTGTCATAACAGGCAAGTGTCACATATCTGTCACATCATGCCTGTGGCTGTCACCTATTTGTCTCAACACACATGTCAGTGTCACATGACATCTGTCACACCAAGAGTGTGATTGTCACCTCACATTTGTCATGTGCTTTATGGAGTGCCACATCATATCTGTCATCACACATGACAGTGTCATATCACATCAGGCACAAGCCCCTTGTGTGTCATCTCACATAGTCACAACCAGCATGTGGGTTTTCTCACACACTGCTTATGTGGGTCACATCACTGCTGTCACTGTGCCCTTGTGATTGTCACCTCCTCTGTGTCATCATGCACAACTGTCACATCATATCTGTCACATTGAGCCTGTGACTGTCATGCCATTTCTGTCTCAACACACATGGCAGTGTCACATGACATCTGTCACACCAAGACTGTGATTGTCACCTCACATTTGTCACATGCATTACAGAGTATCACACAGTATATGTCATTACACATGAGAATGTCACATAACTTCAGGCACAACCCACGTGTGTATCAGCTCACCCTGTCACAATTGGCATGTGATTGTCACCACACATCTGTCACAAGCCTCTTATGATTGTCACATCACACCTGTCATAATGCCTGAGTGATTGTCACCTCATGTGTGTCATAACATGCAATTATCCAAAAATGTCAGTCACATTGTGCCTGTTATTGGTCACACCATTTCTACTTCAACACATGTGGCAGTGTCACCTGACATATGTCACACCTCGAGTGTGATTGTCACCTCACATTTGTCACATGTGTTATGGAGTGTCACATCATATCTGTCACATTACACATGGGAGTGAAATATCACATGAGGCACAACCCACTTGTGTGTCACCTCACATGGTCACAACCCACATGTTATTGTCACCACACATCTGTCACACATGCTTATGTGGGTCACGTCAAATCTGTTACAATGCCCATGTGATGGTCACCTCATCTGTGTTATAATATGCAAGTGTCACATCATATCTCTCATATCATGCCTGTGATCATCACATCATTTCTGTCTCAACACACGTGGCAGTGTCACCTGATATCTGTCACACCCACAGTGTGATTGTCACCTCACACTTGTCACACGTCTTCTGGGAGTGTCACATCATCCCTGTCACCTCTGACATGTGCAGGTCACATCACATCAGTCAAAACCCATATGTATGTGATCTCAGATGGTCACAATCTGCATATGATTGTCACCACACACTAGTCACAAGCCACTTATGAGTCTCACATCACAACTGTCACAATGCTCAAGTGACTGTCACCTCACATGTGTCTTCACGCACAACTGTCACATCATACCTGTCACATTGCACATGTGATTGTCACATCACATCAGATCCAACCCAGTTGTGTGTCACCTCCCATTGTCACAATTGGCATATGATTGTCACCACACATCTGTCACACATACTTCTGTGTGTTACATCAAAACTGTTATAACACCCATGTGACTGTCACTTCTCCTATGTCAGAATGCACGTGTCACTTCATAGCTGTCACATCGTGCCTGTGACTCTCGCATCATTTCTGTCTCAACACATGTGGCAGTGTCACCTGGCATCTGTCACACCCAGAGTGTGTTTGTCACCTCCCATTTGTCAGGTGCCTTACAAAGTGTCATGTTTCCCTGTCACATCACATATGGGACTGTCACGTCACATCCATCACCACCCATTTGTCACCTCATGTGTTCACCACTGGCATATGATTGTCACCACACATCTGTCACAAGCCTCTTATCAGTGTCATATCACAACTGTCACCACACCCATGTGGCCGTTACCTCACATGTGTCATAACATGAAAGCATTATATCGTATCTATCCCATCACACTTATGATTATCACGTCACTTCTGTCTCAGCCCATGTGGGTGTGTCATCTGACATCTGTCATACCCTGAGTGTGAGTGTCACATCACATGTGTCAAATGCCTTCCAGAGTGTCACATCATATCTGTCGCATCACATGTGAGAGTGTCATATCTCATCAGGTACAACCCACTTGTGTCACCTCACATGGTCACAACCAGCATGTGGTTGTCATCACACACCTGTCACACATTGCTTATGTGTGTCACATCACAACTGTCACAACACTCATGTGATTGTTACCTCACCATGTGTCTTAACAGGCAAGTGTCACATCATAGCTATCACATCATGCCTGTGGCTCTCATATCATTTCTGTCTCAACACATGTGGCATTGTCACCTGATACCTGTCACACTCAGAGTGGTATTGTGACCTCAATTTGTCAGAAGACTTCCAGAAGCATTACAGCATACCTGTCACTTCACATGTGCATGTCACATCATGTCCATCACAACCCACATGCATGTCAACTCAGAAGGTCACAATCAGCATACGATTGTCACCACTCATTTGTCCCAAGCCATTTATGATTGTCACATCACAACTGTCACAACGCTTCTGTGGTTGTCATCCCACATGTATCTTAACATGCAAATGCCCCATCATATGTGTCGCATTGCACCTGTGATTGTCATATCACATCTGTCTCAACACGCATGAGAGTGTCTCCTGACATGTGTCACACCCAGAGAGTGATTGTCACCTCATATAAGTCACATGCCATGCAGGAGTGTCACATCATACCTCTCATATCACACATGTGTGTGTCACATCAGATCAGTTCCAATCAACTTGTGTGTCACCTCACATTGTCACTTGCTTTACAGAGCATCGCATCATACCTGTCATCACACATGAGAGTCATATCACATCAAGCACAAGCCATTTGTGTGTCACCTCACGTGATCACCACACATGTGTCACACATGCTTATGTGTGTCACATCAAAACTGTTACAAGGCCCATGTGATTGTCACATCACCTGTGTTGTAACACGCAAGTGCCATAACATATCAGTCACATCATGTCTGTTATTGTCACAGCATTTCTGCCTCAACAAATGTGGCAGTGTCATCTGACATCTGTTACACCCATAGTGTGTTACCTCACATTTGGCACATGCTTTACAGAGTGACACATCCTATCTGTCATCACACATGAGAGTGTCATATCACATCAGGCACAGCCCACTTGTGTGTCACCTCACATGGTCACAACTGGCATGTGATTGTCACCGCACATCTGTCACAAGCTGCTTATGACGGTCACATCACAACTGTCACAATGTTCATGTATTTGTCACCTCATGTGTCTTAATGCCCAAGGGTCACATCATACCTGTGTCATTGCACATGTGATTGTCACATCACATGGGTCTCAACACACTTGAGAGTGTCACCTGACTCCTGTGACACACAGAGTGTGATTGTCCCCTCATATTAGTCACATGCCTCCCAGGAGTGTCACATCACACCAGTCACATTGCACATGCATGTGTCACATCATAACAGTTCCAAATTCACTTGTGTGTCACCTCACATGGTCACAATTGGCATGTCAATGTCACCACACATCTGTCACAAGACTCATGATTGTCACATCACACCTGTCCCAATGCCTGTGTGATTGTCACCTCATGGGTGTCATAATGTGCAAGTGTCACAACATTTCAGTCCCATTGTGCCTGTTAGGGTCACACTATTTCTGTCTCGACACACATGGCAGTGTTACCTGACATCTGTCTCAACAAGAGTGTGATTAGCACATCACATTTGTCACATGACTTCTGGAGTGTCATGTCATATGTGTCCCATCACATGAGTGTGTCATAGCACATCAGGCACAACCCACTTGTGTGTCCCCTCACATGGTCACAACCAGCAAGTGGTTGACACCACACAGCTGTCACACACCACTTATGTGTGTCCCATCCAAACTGTCACCATGCCCATGTGATGGTCACCTCATCTGTGTCATAACAGGCAAGTGTCACATATCTGTCACATCATGCCTGTGGCTGTCACCTATTTGTCTCAACACACATGTCAGTGTCACATGACATCTGTCACACCAAGAGTGTGATTGTCACCTCACATTTGTCATGTGCTTTATGGAGTGCCACATCATATCTGTCATCACACATGACAGTGTCATATCACATCAGGCACAAGCCCCTTGTGTGTCATCTCACATAGTCACAACCAGCATGTGGGTTTTCTCACACACTGCTTATGTGGGTCACATCACTGCTGTCACTGTGCCCTTGTGATTGTCACCTCCTCTGTGTCATCATGCACAACTGTCACATCATATCTGTCACATTGAGCCTGTGACTGTCATGCCATTTCTGTCTCAACACACATGGCAGTGTCACATGACATCTGTCACACCAAGACTGTGATTGTCACCTCACATTTGTCACATGCATTACAGAGTATCACACAGTATATGTCATTACACATGAGAATGTCACATAACTTCAGGCACAACCCACGTGTGTATCAGCTCACCCTGTCACAATTGGCATGTGATTGTCACCACACATCTGTCACAAGCCTCTTATGATTGTCACATCACACCTGTCATAATGCCTGAGTGATTGTCACCTCATGTGTGTCATAACATGCAATTATCCAAAAATGTCAGTCACATTGTGCCTGTTATTGGTCACACCATTTCTACTTCAACACATGTGGCAGTGTCACCTGACATATGTCACACCTCGAGTGTGATTGTCACCTCACATTTGTCACATGTGTTATGGAGTGTCACATCATATCTGTCACATTACACATGGGAGTGAAATATCACATGAGGCACAACCCACTTGTGTGTCACCTCACATGGTCACAACCCACATGTTATTGTCACCACACATCTGTCACACATGCTTATGTGGGTCACGTCAAATCTGTTACAATGCCCATGTGATGGTCACCTCATCTGTGTTATAATATGCAAGTGTCACATCATATCTCTCATATCATGCCTGTGATCATCACATCATTTCTGTCTCAACACACGTGGCAGTGTCACCTGATATCTGTCACACCCACAGTGTGATTGTCACCTCACACTTGTCACACGTCTTCTGGGAGTGTCACATCATCCCTGTCACATCTGACATGTGCATGTCACATCACATCAGTCAAAACCCATATGTATGTGATCTCAGATGGTCACAATCTGCATATGATTGTCACCACACACTGGTCACAAGCCACTTATGAGTCTCACATCACAACTGTCACAATGCTCAAGTGACTGTCACCTCACATGTGTCTTCACGCACAACTGTCACATCATACCTGTCACATTGCACATGTGATTGTCACATCACATCAGATCCAACCCAGTTGTGTGTCACCTCCCATTGTCACAATTGGCATATGATTGTCACCACACATCTGTCACACATACTTCTGTGTGTTACATCAAAACTGTTATAACACCCATGTGACTGTCACTTCTCCTATGTCAGAATGCACGTGTCACATCATATCTGTCACATCGTGCCTGTGACTCTCGCATCATTTCTGTCTCAACACATGTGGCAGTGTCACCTGGCATCTGTCACACCCAGAGTGTGTTTGTCACCTCCCATTTGTCAGGTGCCTTACAAAGTGTCATGTTTCCCTGTCACATCACATATGGGACTGTCACGTCACATCCATCACCACCCATTTGTCACCTCATGTGTTCACCACTGGCATATGATTGTCACCACACATCTGTCACAAGCCTCTTATCAGTGTCATATCACAACTGTCACCACACCCATGTGGCCGTTACCTCACATGTGTCATAACATGAAAGCATTATATCGTATCTATCCCATCACACTTATGATTATCACGTCACTTCTGTCTCAGCCCATGTGGGTGTGTCATCTGACATCTGTCATACCCTGAGTGTGAGTGTCACATCACATGTGTCAAATGCCTTCCAGAGTGTCACATCATATCTGTCGCATCACATGTGAGAGTGTCATATCTCATCAGGTACAACCCACTTGTGTCACCTCACATGGTCACAACCAGCATGTGGTTGTCATCACACACCTGTCACACATTGCTTATGTGTGTCACATCACAACTGTCACAACACTCATGTGATTGTTACCTCAACATGTGTCTTAAGAGGCAAGTGTCACATCATAGCTATCACATCATGCCTGTGGCTCTCATATCATTTCTGTCTCAACACATGTGGCATTGTCACCTGATACCTGTCACACTCAGAGTGGTATTGTGACCTCAATTTGTCAGAAGACTTCCAGAAGCATTACAGCATACCTGTCACTTCACATGTGCATGTCACATCATGTCCATCACAACCCACATGCATGTCAACTCAGAAGGTCACAATCAGCATACGATTGTCACCACTCATTTGTCCCAAGCCATTTATGATTGTCACATCACAACTGTCACAACGCTTCTGTGGTTGTCATCCCACATGTATCTTAACATGCAAATGCCCCATCATATGTGTCGCATTGCACCTGTGATTGTCATATCACATCTGTCTCAACACGCATGAGAGTGTCTCCTGACATGTGTCACACCCAGAGAGTGATTGTCACCTCATATAAGTCACATGCCATGCAGGAGTGTCACATCATACCTCTCATATCACACATGTGTGTGTCACATCAGATCAGTTCCAATCAACTTGTGTGTCACCTCACATTGTCACTTGCTTTACAGAGCATCGCATCATACCTGTCATCACACATGAGAGTCATATCACATCAAGCACAAGCCATTTGTGTGTCACCTCACGTGATCACCACACATGTGTCACACATGCTTATGTGTGTCACATCAAAACTGTTACAAGGCCCATGTGATTGTCACATCACCTGTGTTGTAACACGCAAGTGCCATAACATATCAGTCACATCATGTCTGTTATTGTCACAGCATTTCTGCCTCAACAAATGTGGCAGTGTCATCTGACATCTGTTACACCCATAGTGTGTTACCTCACATTTGGCACATGCTTTACAGAGTGACACATCCTATCTGTCATCACACATGAGAGTGTCATATCACATCAGGCACAGCCCACTTGTGTGTCACCTCACATGGTCACAACTGGCATGTGATTGTCACCGCACATCTGTCACAAGCTGCTTATGACGGTCACATCACAACTGTCACAATGTTCATGTATTTGTCACCTCATGTGTCTTAATGCCCAAGGGTCACATCATACCTGTGTCATTGCACATGTGATTGTCACATCACATGGGTCTCAACACACTTGAGAGTGTCACCTGACTCCTGTGACACACAGAGTGTGATTGTCACCTCATATTAGTCACATGCCTCCCAGGAGTGTCACATCACACCAGTCACATTGCACATGCGTGTGTCACACCGTAACAGTTCCTAATTCACTTGTGTGTCACCTCACATGGTCACAATTGGCATGTCAATGTCACCACACATCTGTCACAAGACTCATGATTGTCACATCACACCTGTCCCAATGCCTGTGTGATTGTCACCTCATGGGTGTCATAATGTGCAAGTGTCACAACATTTCAGTCCCATTGTGCCTGTTAGGGTCACACTATTTCTGTCTCGACACACATGGCAGTGTTACCTGACATCTGTCTCAACAAGAGTGTGATTAGCACATCACATTTGTCACATGACTTCTGGAGTGTCATGTCATATGTGTCCCATCACATGAGTGTGTCATAGCACATCAGGCACAACCCACTTGTGTGTCACCTCACATGGTCACAACCAGCAAGTGGTTGACACCACACAGCTGTCACACACCACTTATGTGTGTCCCATCCAAACTGTCACCATGCCCATGTGATGGTCACCTCATCTGTGTCATAACAGGCAAGTGTCACATATCTGTCACATCATGCCTGTGGCTGTCACCTATTTGTCTCAACACACATGTCAGTGTCACATGACATCTGTCACACCAAGAGTGTGATTGTCACCTCACATTTGTCATGTGCTTTATGGAGTGCCACATCATATCTGTCATCACACATGACAGTGTCATATCACATCAGGCACAAGCCCCTTGTGTGTCATCTCACGTAGTCACAACCAGCATGTGGGTTTTCTCACACACTGCTTATGTGGGTCACATCACTGCTGTCACTGTGCCCTTGTGATTGTCACCTCCTCTGTGTCATCATGCACAACTGTCACATCATATCTGTCACATTGAGCCTGTGACTGTCATGCCATTTCTGTCTCAACACACATGGCAGTGTCACATGACATCTGTCACACCAAGACTGTGATTGTCACCTCACATTTGTCACATGCATTACAGAGTATCACACAGTATATGTCATTACACATGAGAATGTCACATAACTTCAGGCACAACCCAGGTGTGTATCAGCTCACCCTGTCACAATTGGCATGTGATTGTCACCACACATCTGTCACAAGCCTCTTATGATTGTCACATCACACCTGTCATAATGCCTGAGTGATTGTCACCTCATGTGTGTCATAACATGCAATTATCCAAAAATGTCAGTCACATTGTGCCTGTTATTGGTCACACCATTTCTACTTCAACACATGTGGCAGTGTCACCTGACATATGTCACACCTCGAGTGTGATTGTCACCTCACATTTGTCACATGTGTTATGGAGTGTCACATCATATCTGTCACATTACACATGGGAGTGAAATATCACATGAGGCACAACCCACTTGTGTGTCACCTCACATGGTCACAACCCACATGTTATTGTCACCACACATCTGTCACACATGCTTATGTGGGTCATGTCAAATCTGTTACAATGCCCATGTGATTGTCACCTCATCTGTGTTATAATATGCAAGTGTCACATCATATCTCTCATATCATGCCTGTGATCATCACATCATTTCTGTCTCAACACACGTGGCAGTGTCACCTGATATCTGTCACACCCACAGTGTGATTGTCACCTCACACTTGTCACACGTCTTCTGGGAGTGTCACATCATCCCTGTCACATCTGACATGCGCATGTCACATCACATCAGTCAAAACCCATATGTATGTGATCTCAGATGGTCACAATCTGCATATGATTGTCACCACACACTGGTCACAAGCCACTTATGAGTCTCACATCACAACTGTCACAATGCTCAAGTGACTGTCACCTCACATGTGTCTTCACGCACAACTGTCACATCATACCTGTCACATTGCACATGTGATTGTCACATCACATCAGATCCAACCCAGTTGTGTGTCACCTCCCATTGTCACAATTGGCATATGATTGTCACCACACATCTGTCACACATACTTCTGTGTGTTACATCAAAACTGTTATAACACCCATGTGACTGTCACTTCTCCTATGTCAGAATGCACGTGTCACATCATATCTGTCACATCGTGCCTGTGACTCTCGCATCATTTCTGTCTCAACACATGTGGCAGTGTCACCTGGCATCTGTCACACCCAGAGTGTGTTTGTCACCTCCCATTTGTCAGGTGCCTTACAAAGTGTCATGTTTCCCTGTCACATCACATATGGGACTGTCACGTCACATCCATCACCACCCATTTGTCACCTCATGTGTTCACCACTGGCATATGATTGTCACCACACATCTGTCACAAGCCTCTTATCAGTGTCATATCACAACTGTCACCACACCCATGTGGCCGTTACCTCACATGTGTCATAACATGAAAGCATTATATCGTATCTATCCCATCACACTTATGATTATCACGTCACTTCTGTCTCAGCCCATGTGGGTGTGTCATCTGACATCTGTCATACCCTGAGTGTGAGTGTCACATCACATGTGTCAAATGCCTTCCAGAGTGTCACATCATATCTGTCGCATCACATGTGAGAGTGTCATATCTCATCAGGTACAACCCACTTGTGTCACCTCACATGGTCACAACCAGCATGTGGTTGTCATCACACACCTGTCACACATTGCTTATGTGTGTCACATCACAACTGTCACAACACTCATGTGATTGTTACCTCAACATGTGTCTTAAGAGGCAAGTGTCACATCATAGCTATCACATCATGCCTGTGGCTCTCATATCATTTCTGTCTCAACACATGTGGCATTGTCACCTGATACCTGTCACACTCAGAGTGGTATTGTGACCTCAATTTGTCAGAAGACTTCCAGAAGCATTACAGCATACCTGTCACTTCACATGTGCATGTCACATCATGTCCATCACAACCCACATGCATGTCAACTCAGAAGGTCACAATCAGCATACGATTGTCACCACTCATTTGTCCCAAGCCATTTATGATTGTCACATCACAACTGTCACAACGCTTCTGTGGTTGTCATCCCACATGTATCTTAACATGCAAATGCCCCATCATATGTGTCGCATTGCACCTGTGATTGTCATATCACATCTGTCTCAACACGCATGAGAGTGTCTCCTGACATGTGTCACACCCAGAGAGTGAGTGTCACCTCATATAAGTCACATGCCATGCAGGAGTGTCACATCATACCTCTCATATCACACATGTGTGTGTCACATCAGATCAGTTCCAATCAACTTGTGTGTCACCTCACATTGTCACTTGCTTTACAGAGCATCGCATCATACCTGTCGTCACACATGAGAGTCATATCACATCAAGCACAAGCCATTTGTGTGTCACCTCACGTGATCACCACACATGTGTCACACATGCTTATGTGTGTCACATCAAAACTGTTACAAGGCCCATGTGATTGTCACATCACCTGTGTTGTAACACGCAAGTGCCATAACATATCAGTCACATCATGTCTGTTATTGTCACAGCATTTCTGCCTCAACAAATGTGGCAGTGTCATCTGACATCTGTTACACCCATAGTGTGTTACCTCACATTTGGCACATGCTTTACAGAGTGACACATCCTATCTGTCATCACACATGAGAGTGTCATATCACATCAGGCACAGCCCACTTGTGTGTCACCTCACATGGTCACAACTGGCATGTGATTGTCACCGCACATCTGTCACAAGCTGCTTATGACGGTCACATCACAACTGTCACAATGTTCATGTATTTGTCACCTCATGTGTCTTAATGCCCAAGGGTCACATCATACCTGTGTCATTGCACATGTGATTGTCACATCACATGGGTCTCAACACACTTGAGAGTGTCACCTGACTCCTGTGACACACAGAGTGTGATTGTCACCTCATATTAGTCACATGCCTCCCAGGAGTGTCACATCACACCAGTCACATTGCACATGCGTGTGTCACACCGTAACAGTTCCTAATTCACTTGTGTGTCACCTCACATGGTCACAATTGGCATGTCAATGTCACCACACATCTGTCACAAGACTCATGATTGTCACATCACACCTGTCCCAATGCCTGTGTGATTGTCACCTCATGGGTGTCATAATGTGCAAGTGTCACAACATTTCAGTCCCATTGTGCCTGTTAGGGTCACACTATTTCTGTCTCGACACACATGGCAGTGTTACCTGACATCTGTCTCAACAAGAGTGTGATTAGCACATCACATTTGTCACATGACTTCTGGAGTGTCATGTCATATGTGTCCCATCACATGAGTGTGTCATAGCACATCAGGCACAACCCACTTGTGTGTCACCTCACATGGTCACAACCAGCAAGTGGTTGACACCACACAGCTGTCACACACCACTTATGTGTGTCCCATCCAAACTGTCACCATGCCCATGTGATGGTCACCTCATCTGTGTCATAACAGGCAAGTGTCACATATCTGTCACATCATGCCTGTGGCTGTCACCTATTTGTCTCAACACACATGTCAGTGTCACATGACATCTGTCACACCAAGAGTGTGATTGTCACCTCACATTTGTCATGTGCTTTATGGAGTGCCACATCATATCTGTCATCACACATGACAGTGTCATATCACATCAGGCACAAGCCCCTTGTGTGTCATCTCACATAGTCACAACCAGCATGTGGGTTTTCTCACACACTGCTTATGTGGGTCACATCACTGCTGTCACTGTGCCCTTGTGATTGTCACCTCCTCTGTGTCATCATGCACAACTGTCACATCATATCTGTCACATTGAGCCTGTGACTGTCATGCCATTTCTGTCTCAACACACATGGCAGTGTCACATGACATCTGTCACACCAAGACTGTGATTGTCACCTCACATTTGTCACATGCATTACAGAGTATCACACAGTATATGTCATTACACATGAGAATGTCACATAACTTCAGGCACAACCCACGTGTGTATCAGCTCACCCTGTCACAATTGGCATGTGATTGTCACCGCACATCTGTCACAAGCCTCTTATGATTGTCACATCACACCTGTCATAATGCCTGAGTGATTGTCACCTCATGTGTGTCATAACATGCAATTATCCAAAAATGTCAGTCACATTGTGCCTGTTATTGGTCACACCATTTCTACTTCAACACATGTGGCAGTGTCACCTGACATATGTCACACCTCGAGTGTGATTGTCACCTCACATTTGTCACATGTGTTATGGAGTGTCACATCATATCTGTCACATTACACATGGGAGTGAAATATCACATGAGGCACAACCCACTTGTGTGTCACCTCACATGGTCACAACCCACATGTTATTGTCACCACACATCTGTCACACATGCTTATGTGGGTCACGTCAAATCTGTTACAATGCCCATGTGATTGTCACCTCATCTGTGTTATAATATGCAAGTGTCACATCATATCTCTCATATCATGCCTGTGATCATCACATCATTTCTGTCTCAACACACGTGGCAGTGTCACCTGATATCTGTCACACCCACAGTGTGATTGTCACCTCACACTTGTCACACGTCTTCTGGGAGTGTCACATCATCCCTGTCACATCTGACATGTGCATGTCACATCACATCAGTCAAAACCCATATGTATGTGATCTCAGATGGTCACAATCTGCATATGATTGTCACCACACACTGGTCACAAGCCACTTATGAGTCTCACATCACAACTGTCACAATGCTCAAGTGACTGTCACCTCACATGTGTCTTCACGCACAACTGTCACATCATACCTGTCACATTGCACATGTGATTGTCACATCACATCAGATCCAACCCAGTTGTGTGTCACCTCCCATTGTCACAATTGGCATATGATTGTCACCACACATCTGTCACACATACTTCTGTGTGTTACATCAAAACTGTTATAACACCCATGTGACTGTCACTTCTCCTATGTCAGAATGCACGTGTCACATCATATCTGTCACATCGTGCCTGTGACTCTTGCATCATTTCTGTCTCAACACATGTGGCAGTGTCACCTGGCATCTGTCACACCCAGAGTGTGTTTGTCACCTCCCATTTGTCAGGTGCCTTACAAAGTGTCATGTTTCCCTGTCACATCACATATGGGACTGTCACGTCACATCCATCACCACCCATTTGTCACCTCATGTGTTCACCACTGGCATATGATTGTCACCACACATCTGTCACAAGCCTCTTATCAGTGTCATATCACAACTGTCACCACACCCATGTGGCCGTTACCTCACATGTGTCATAACATGAAAGCATTATATCGTATCTATCCCATCACACTTATGATTATCACATCACTTCTGTCTCAGCCCATGTGGGTGTGTCATCTGACATCTGTCATACCCTGAGTGTGAGTGTCACATCACATGTGTCAAATGCCTTCCAGAGTGTCACATCATATCTGTCGCATCACATGTGAGAGTGTCATATCTCATCAGGTACAACCCACTTGTGTCACCTCACATGGTCACAACCAGCATGTGGTTGTCATCACACACCTGTCACACATTGCTTATGTGTGTCACATCACAACTGTCACAACACTCATGTGATTGTTACCTCAACATGTGTCTTAAGAGGCAAGTGTCACATCATAGCTATCACATCATGCCTGTGGCTCTCATATCATTTCTGTCTCAACACATGTGGCATTGTCACCTGATACCTGTCACACTCAGAGTGGTATTGTGACCTCAATTTGTCAGAAGACTTCCAGAAGCATTACAGCATACCTGTCACTTCACATGTGCATGTCACATCATGTCCATCACAACCCACATGCATGTCAACTCAGAAGGTCACAATCAGCATACGATTGTCACCACTCATTTGTCCCAAGCCATTTATGATTGTCACATCACAACTGTCACAACGCTTCTGTGGTTGTCATCCCACATGTATCTTAACATGCAAATGCCCCATCATATGTGTCGCATTGCACCTGTGATTGTCATATCACATCTGTCTCAACACACATGAGAGTGTCTCCTGACATGTGTCACACCCAGAGAGTGATTGTCACCTCATATAAGTCACATGCCATGCAGGAGTGTCACATCATACCTCTCATATCACACATGTGTGTGTCACATCAGATCAGTTCCAATCAACTTGTGTGTCACCTCACATTGTCACTTGCTTTACAGAGCATCGCATCATACCTGTCGTCACACATGAGAGTCATATCACATCAAGCACAAGCCATTTGTGTGTCACCTCACGTGATCACCACACATGTGTCACACATGCTTATGTGTGTCACATCAAAACTGTTACAAGGCCCATGTGATTGTCACATCACCTGTGTTGTAACACGCAAGTGCCATAACATATCAGTCACATCATGTCTGTTATTGTCACAGCATTTCTGCCTCAACAAATGTGGCAGTGTCATCTGACATCTGTTACACCCATAGTGTGTTACCTCACATTTGGCACATGCTTTACAGAGTGACACATCCTATCTGTCATCACACATGAGAGTGTCATATCACATCAGGCACAGCCCACTTGTGTGTCACCTCACATGGTCACAACTGGCATGTGATTGTCACCGCACATCTGTCACAAGCTGCTTATGACGGTCACATCACAACTGTCACAATGTTCATGTATTTGTCACCTCATGTGTCTTAATGCCCAAGGGTCACATCATACCTGTGTCATTGCACATGTGATTGTCACATCACATGGGTCTCAACACACTTGAGAGTGTCACCTGACTCCTGTGACACACAGAGTGTGATTGTCACCTCATATTAGTCACATGCCTCCCAGGAGTGTCACATCACACCAGTCACATTGCACATGCGTGTGTCACACCGTAACAGTTCCTAATTCACTTGTGTGTCACCTCACATGGTCACAATTGGCATGTCAATGTCACCACACATCTGTCACAAGACTCATGATTGTCACATCACACCTGTCCCAATGCCTGTGTGATTGTCACCTCATGGGTGTCATAATGTGCAAGTGTCACAACATTTCAGTCCCATTGTGCCTGTTAGGGTCACACTATTTCTGTCTCGACACACATGGCAGTGTTACCTGACATCTGTCTCAACAAGAGTGTGATTAGCACATCACATTTGTCACATGACTTCTGGAGTGTCATGTCATATGTGTCCCATCACATGAGTGTGTCATAGCACATCAGGCACAACCCACTTGTGTGTCACCTCACATGGTCACAACCAGCAAGTGGTTGACACCACACAGCTGTCACACACCACTTATGTGTGTCCCATCCAAACTGTCACCATGCCCATGTGATGGTCACCTCATCTGTGTCATAACAGGCAAGTGTCACATATCTGTCACATCATGCCTGTGGCTGTCACCTATTTGTCTCAACACACATGTCAGTGTCACATGACATCTGTCACACCAAGAGTGTGATTGTCACCTCACATTTGTCATGTGCTTTATGGAGTGCCACATCATATCTGTCATCACACATGACAGTGTCATATCACATCAGGCACAAGCCCCTTGTGTGTCATCTCACATAGTCACAACCAGCATGTGGGTTTTCTCACACACTGCTTATGTGGGTCACATCACTGCTGTCACTGTGCCCTTGTGATTGTCACCTCCTCTGTGTCATCATGCACAACTGTCACATCATATCTGTCACATTGAGCCTGTGACTGTCATGCCATTTCTGTCTCAACACACATGGCAGTGTCACATGACATCTGTCACACCAAGACTGTGATTGTCACCTCACATTTGTCACATGCATTACAGAGTATCACACAGTATATGTCATTACACATGAGAATGTCACATAACTTCAGGCACAACCCAGGTGTGTATCAGCTCACCCTGTCACAATTGGCATGTGATTGTCACCGCACATCTGTCACAAGCCTCTTATGATTGTCACATCACACCTGTCATAATGCCTGAGTGATTGTCACCTCATGTGTGTCATAACATGCAATTATCCAAAAATGTCAGTCACATTGTGCCTGTTATTGGTCACACCATTTCTACTTCAACACATGTGGCAGTGTCACCTGACATATGTCACACCTCGAGTGTGATTGTCACCTCACATTTGTCACATGTGTTATGGAGTGTCACATCATATCTGTCACATTACACATGGGAGTGAAATATCACATGAGGCACAACCCACTTGTGTGTCACCTCACATGGTCACAACCCACATGTTATTGTCACCACACATCTGTCACACATGCTTATGTGGGTCACGTCAAATCTGTTACAATGCCCATGTGATTGTCACCTCATCTGTGTTATAATATGCAAGTGTCACATCATATCTCTCATATCATGCCTGTGATCATCACATCATTTCTGTCTCAACACACGTGGCAGTGTCACCTGATATCTGTCACACCCACAGTGTGATTGTCACCTCACACTTGTCACACGTCTTCTGGGAGTGTCACATCATCCCTGTCACATCTGACATGTGCATGTCACATCACATCAGTCAAAACCCATATGTATGTGATCTCAGATGGTCACAATCTGCATATGATTGTCACCACACACTGGTCACAAGCCACTTATGAGTCTCACATCACAACTGTCACAATGCTCAAGTGACTGTCACCTCACATGTGTCTTCACGCACAACTGTCACATCATACCTGTCACATTGCACATGTGATTGTCACATCACATCAGATCCAACCCAGTTGTGTGTCACCTCCCATTGTCACAATTGGCATATGATTGTCACCACACATCTGTCACACATACTTCTGTGTGTTACATCAAAACTGTTATAACACCCATGTGACTGTCACTTCTCCTATGTCAGAATGCACGTGTCACATCATATCTGTCACATCGTGCCTGTGACTCTCGCATCATTTCTGTCTCAACACATGTGGCAGTGTCACCTGGCATCTGTCACACCCAGAGTGTGTTTGTCACCTCCCATTTGTCAGGTGCCTTACAAAGTGTCATGTTTCCCTGTCACATCACATATGGGACTGTCACGTCACATCCATCACCACCCATTTGTCACCTCATGTGTTCACCACTGGCATATGATTGTCACCACACATCTGTCACAAGCCTCTTATCAGTGTCATATCACAACTGTCACCACACCCATGTGGCCGTTACCTCACATGTGTCATAACATGAAAGCATTATATCGTATCTATCCCATCACACTTATGATTATCACGTCACTTCTGTCTCAGCCCATGTGGGTGTGTCATCTGACATCTGTCATACCCTGAGTGTGAGTGTCACATCACATGTGTCAAATGCCTTCCAGAGTGTCACATCATATCTGTCGCATCACATGTGAGAGTGTCATATCTCATCAGGTACAACCCACTTGTGTCACCTCACATGGTCACAACCAGCATGTGGTTGTCATCACACACCTGTCACACATTGCTTATGTGTGTCACATCACAACTGTCACAACACTCATGTGATTGTTACCTCAACATGTGTCTTAAGAGGCAAGTGTCACATCATAGCTATCACATCATGCCTGTGGCTCTCATATCATTTCTGTCTCAACACATGTGGCATTGTCACCTGATACCTGTCACACTCAGAGTGGTATTGTGACCTCAATTTGTCAGAAGACTTCCAGAAGCATTACAGCATACCTGTCACTTCACATGTGCATGTCACATCATGTCCATCACAACCCACATGCATGTCAACTCAGAAGGTCACAATCAGCATACGATTGTCACCACTCATTTGTCCCAAGCCATTTATGATTGTCACATCACAACTGTCACAACGCTTCTGTGGTTGTCATCCCACATGTATCTTAACATGCAAATGCCCCATCATATGTGTCGCATTGCACCTGTGATTGTCATATCACATCTGTCTCAACACGCATGAGAGTGTCTCCTGACATGTGTCACACCCAGAGAGTGATTGTCACCTCATATAAGTCACATGCCATGCAGGAGTGTCACATCATACCTCTCATATCACACATGTGTGTGTCACATCAGATCAGTTCCAATCAACTTGTGTGTCACCTCACATTGTCACTTGCTTTACAGAGCATCGCATCATACCTGTCGTCACACATGAGAGTCATATCACATCAAGCACAAGCCATTTGTGTGTCACCTCACGTGATCACCACACATGTGTCACACATGCTTATGTGTGTCACATCAAAACTGTTACAAGGCCCATGTGATTGTCACATCACCTGTGTTGTAACACGCAAGTGCCATAACATATCAGTCACATCATGTCTGTTATTGTCACAGCATTTCTGCCTCAACAAATGTGGCAGTGTCATCTGACATCTGTTACACCCATAGTGTGTTACCTCACATTTGGCACATGCTTTACAGAGTGACACATCCTATCTGTCATCACACATGAGAGTGTCATATCACATCAGGCACAGCCCACTTGTGTGTCACCTCACATGGTCACAACTGGCATGTGATTGTCACCGCACATCTGTCACAAGCTGCTTATGACGGTCACATCACAACTGTCACAATGTTCATGTATTTGTCACCTCATGTGTCTTAATGCCCAAGGGTCACATCATACCTGTGTCATTGCACATGTGATTGTCACATCACATGGGTCTCAACACACTTGAGAGTGTCACCTGACTCCTGTGACACACAGAGTGTGATTGTCACCTCATATTAGTCACATGCCTCCCAGGAGTGTCACATCACACCAGTCACATTGCACATGCGTGTGTCACACCGTAACAGTTCCTAATTCACTTGTGTGTCACCTCACATGGTCACAATTGGCATGTCAATGTCACCACACATCTGTCACAAGACTCATGATTGTCACATCACACCTGTCCCAATGCCTGTGTGATTGTCACCTCATGGGTGTCATAATGTGCAAGTGTCACAACATTTCAGTCCCATTGTGCCTGTTAGGGTCACACTATTTCTGTCTCGACACACATGGCAGTGTTACCTGACATCTGTCTCAACAAGAGTGTGATTAGCACATCACATTTGTCACATGACTTCTGGAGTGTCATGTCATATGTGTCCCATCACATGAGTGTGTCATAGCACATCAGGCACAACCCACTTGTGTGTCACCTCACATGGTCACAACCAGCAAGTGGTTGACACCACACAGCTGTCACACACCACTTATGTGTGTCCCATCCAAACTGTCACCATGCCCATGTGATGGTCACCTCATCTGTGTCATAACAGGCAAGTGTCACATATCTGTCACATCATGCCTGTGGCTGTCACCTATTTGTCTCAACACACATGTCAGTGTCACATGACATCTGTCACACCAAGAGTGTGATTGTCACCTCACATTTGTCATGTGCTTTATGGAGTGCCACATCATATCTGTCATCACACATGACAGTGTCATATCACATCAGGCACAAGCCCCTTGTGTGTCATCTCACATAGTCACAACCAGCATGTGGGTTTTCTCACACACTGCTTATGTGGGTCACATCACTGCTGTCACTGTGCCCTTGTGATTGTCACCTCCTCTGTGTCATCATGCACAACTGTCACATCATATCTGTCACATTGAGCCTGTGACTGTCATGCCATTTCTGTCTCAACACACATGGCAGTGTCACATGACATCTGTCACACCAAGACTGTGATTGTCACCTCACATTTGTCACATGCATTACAGAGTATCACACAGTATATGTCATTACACATGAGAATGTCACATAACTTCAGGCACAACCCAGGTGTGTATCAGCTCACCCTGTCACAATTGGCATGTGATTGTCACCACACATCTGTCACAAGCCTCTTATGATTGTCACATCACACCTGTCATAATGCCTGAGTGATTGTCACCTCATGTGTGTCATAACATGCAATTATCCAAAAATGTCAGTCACATTGTGCCTGTTATTGGTCACACCATTTCTACTTCAACACATGTGGCAGTGTCACCTGACATATGTCACACCTCGAGTGTGATTGTCACCTCACATTTGTCACATGTGTTATGGAGTGTCACATCATATCTGTCACATTACACATGGGAGTGAAATATCACATGAGGCACAACCCACTTGTGTGTCACCTCACATGGTCACAACCCACATGTTATTGTCACCACACATCTGTCACACATGCTTATGTGGGTCATGTCAAATCTGTTACAATGCCCATGTGATTGTCACCTCATCTGTGTTATAATATGCAAGTGTCACATCATATCTCTCATATCATGCCTGTGATCATCACATCATTTCTGTCTCAACACACGTGGCAGTGTCACCTGATATCTGTCACACCCACAGTGTGATTGTCACCTCACACTTGTCACACGTCTTCTGGGAGTGTCACATCATCCCTGTCACATCTGACATGCGCATGTCACATCACATCAGTCAAAACCCATATGTATGTGATCTCAGATGGTCACAATCTGCATATGATTGTCACCACACACTGGTCACAAGCCACTTATGAGTCTCACATCACAACTGTCACAATGCTCAAGTGACTGTCACCTCACATGTGTCTTCACGCACAACTGTCACATCATACCTGTCACATTGCACATGTGATTGTCACATCACATCAGATCCAACCCAGTTGTGTGTCACCTCCCATTGTCACAATTGGCATATGATTGTCACCACACATCTGTCACACATACTTCTGTGTGTTACATCAAAACTGTTATAACACCCATGTGACTGTCACTTCTCCTATGTCAGAATGCACGTGTCACATCATATCTGTCACATCGTGCCTGTGACTCTCGCATCATTTCTGTCTCAACACATGTGGCGGTGTCACCTGGCATCTGTCACACCCAGAGTGTGTTTGTCACCTCCCATTTGTCAGGTGCCTTACAAAGTGTCATGTTTCCCTGTCACATCACATATGGGACTGTCACGTCACATCCATCACCACCCATTTGTCACCTCATGTGTTCACCACTGGCATATGATTGTCACCACACATCTGTCACAAGCCTCTTATCAGTGTCATATCACAACTGTCACCACACCCATGTGGCCGTTACCTCACATGTGTCATAACATGAAAGCATTATATCGTATCTATCCCATCACACTTATGATTATCACGTCACTTCTGTCTCAGCCCATGTGGGTGTGTCATCTGACATCTGTCATACCCTGAGTGTGAGTGTCACATCACATGTGTCAAATGCCTTCCAGAGTGTCACATCATATCTGTCGCATCACATGTGAGAGTGTCATATCTCATCAGGTACAACCCACTTGTGTCACCTCACATGGTCACAACCAGCATGTGGTTGTCATCACACACCTGTCACACATTGCTTATGTGTGTCACATCACAACTGTCACAACACTCATGTGATTGTTACCTCAACATGTGTCTTAAGAGGCAAGTGTCACATCATAGCTATCACATCATGCCTGTGGCTCTCATATCATTTCTGTCTCAACACATGTGGCATTGTCACCTGATACCTGTCACACTCAGAGTGGTATTGTGACCTCAATTTGTCAGAAGACTTCCAGAAGCATTACAGCATACCTGTCACTTCACATGTGCATGTCACATCATGTCCATCACAACCCACATGCATGTCAACTCAGAAGGTCACAATCAGCATACGATTGTCACCACTCATTTGTCCCAAGCCATTTATGATTGTCACATCACAACTGTCACAACGCTTCTGTGGTTGTCATCCCACATGTATCTTAACATGCAAATGCCCCATCATATGTGTCGCATTGCACCTGTGATTGTCATATCACATCTGTCTCAACACGCATGAGAGTGTCTCCTGACATGTGTCACACCCAGAGAGTGATTGTCACCTCATATAAGTCACATGCCATGCAGGAGTGTCACATCATACCTCTCATATCACACATGTGTGTGTCACATCAGATCAGTTCCAATCAACTTGTGTGTCACCTCACATTGTCACTTGCTTTACAGAGCATCGCATCATACCTGTCGTCACACATGAGAGTCATATCACATCAAGCACAAGCCATTTGTGTGTCACCTCACGTGATCACCACACATGTGTCACACATGCTTATGTGTGTCACATCAAAACTGTTACAAGGCCCATGTGATTGTCACATCACCTGTGTTGTAACACGCAAGTGCCATAACATATCAGTCACATCATGTCTGTTATTGTCACAGCATTTCTGCCTCAACAAATGTGGCAGTGTCATCTGACATCTGTTACACCCATAGTGTGTTACCTCACATTTGGCACATGCTTTACAGAGTGACACATCCTATCTGTCATCACACATGAGAGTGTCATATCACATCAGGCACAGCCCACTTGTGTGTCACCTCACATGGTCACAACTGGCATGTGATTGTCACCGCACATCTGTCACAAGCTGCTTATGACGGTCACATCACAACTGTCACAATGTTCATGTATTTGTCACCTCATGTGTCTTAATGCCCAAGGGTCACATCATACCTGTGTCATTGCACATGTGATTGTCACATCACATGGGTCTCAACACACTTGAGAGTGTCACCTGACTCCTGTGACACACAGAGTGTGATTGTCCCCTCATATTAGTCACATGCCTCCCAGGAGTGTCACATCACACCAGTCACATTGCACATGCGTGTGTCACACCGTAACAGTTCCTAATTCACTTGTGTGTCACCTCACATGGTCACAATTGGCATGTCAATGTCACCACACATCTGTCACAAGACTCATGATTGTCACATCACACCTGTCCCAATGCCTGTGTGATTGTCACCTCATGGGTGTCATAATGTGCAAGTGTCACAACATTTCAGTCACATTGTGCCTGTTAGGGTCACACTATTTCTGTCTCGACACACATGGCAGTGTTACCTGACATCTGTCTCAACAAGAGTGTGATTAGCACATCACATTTGTCACATGACTTCTGGAGTGTCATGTCATATGTGTCCCATCACATGAGTGTGTCATAGCACATCAGGCACAACCCACTTGTGTGTCACCTCACATGGTCACAACCAGCAAGTGGTTGACACCACACAGCTGTCACACACCACTTATGTGTGTCCCATCCAAACTGTCACCATGCCCATGTGATGGTCACCTCATCTGTGTCATAACAGGCAAGTGTCACATATCTGTCACATCATGCCTGTGGCTGTCACCTATTTGTCTCAACACACATGTCAGTGTCACATGACATCTGTCACACCAAGAGTGTGATTGTCACCTCACATTTGTCATGTGCTTTATGGAGTGCCACATCATATCTGTCATCACACATGACAGTGTCATATCACATCAGGCACAAGCCCCTTGTGTGTCATCTCACATAGTCACAACCAGCATGTGGGTTTTCTCACACACTGCTTATGTGGGTCACATCACTGCTGTCACTGTGCCCTTGTGATTGTCACCTCCTCTGTGTCATCATGCACAACTGTCACATCATATCTGTCACATTGAGCCTGTGACTGTCATGCCATTTCTGTCTCAACACACATGGCAGTGTCACATGACATCTGTCACACCAAGACTGTGATTGTCACCTCACATTTGTCACATGCATTACAGAGTATCACACAGTATATGTCATTACACATGAGAATGTCACATAACTTCAGGCACAACCCAGGTGTGTATCAGCTCACCCTGTCACAATTGGCATGTGATTGTCACCGCACATCTGTCACAAGCCTCTTATGATTGTCACATCACACCTGTCATAATGCCTGAGTGATTGTCACCTCATGTGTGTCATAACATGCAATTATCCAAAAATGTCAGTCACATTGTGCCTGTTATTGGTCACACCATTTCTACTTCAACACATGTGGCAGTGTCACCTGACATATGTCACACCTCGAGTGTGATTGTCACCTCACATTTGTCACATGTGTTATGGAGTGTCACATCATATCTGTCACATTACACATGGGAGTGAAATATCACATGAGGCACAACCCACTTGTGTGTCACCTCACATGGTCACAACCCACATGTTATTGTCACCACACATCTGTCACACATGCTTATGTGGGTCACGTCAAATCTGTTACAATGCCCATGTGATTGTCACCTCATCTGTGTTATAATATGCAAGTGTCACATCATATCTCTCATATCATGCCTGTGATCATCACATCATTTCTGTCTCAACACACGTGGCAGTGTCACCTGATATCTGTCACACCCACAGTGTGATTGTCACCTCACACTTGTCACACGTCTTCTGGGAGTGTCACATCATCCCTGTCACATCTGACATGTGCATGTCACATCACATCAGTCAAAACCCATATGTATGTGATCTCAGATGGTCACAATCTGCATATGATTGTCACCACACACTGGTCACAAGCCACTTATGAGTCTCACATCACAACTGTCACAATGCTCAAGTGACTGTCACCTCACATGTGTCTTCACGCACAACTGTCACATCATACCTGTCACATTGCACATGTGATTGTCACATCACATCAGATCCAACCCAGTTGTGTGTCACCTCCCATTGTCACAATTGGCATATGATTGTCACCACACATCTGTCACACATACTTCTGTGTGTTACATCAAAACTGTTATAACACCCATGTGACTGTCACTTCTCCTATGTCAGAATGCACGTGTCACATCATATCTGTCACATCGTGCCTGTGACTCTTGCATCATTTCTGTCTCAACACATGTGGCAGTGTCACCTGGCATCTGTCACACCCAGAGTGTGTTTGTCACCTCCCATTTGTCAGGTGCCTTACAAAGTGTCATGTTTCCCTGTCACATCACATATGGGACTGTCACGTCACATCCATCACCACCCATTTGTCACCTCATGTGTTCACCACTGGCATATGATTGTCACCACACATCTGTCACAAGCCTCTTATCAGTGTCATATCACAACTGTCACCACACCCATGTGGCCGTTACCTCACATGTGTCATAACATGAAAGCATTATATCGTATCTATCCCATCACACTTATGATTATCACGTCACTTCTGTCTCAGCCCATGTGGGTGTGTCATCTGACATCTGTCATACCCTGAGTGTGAGTGTCACATCACATGTGTCAAATGCCTTCCAGAGTGTCACATCATATCTGTCGCATCACATGTGAGAGTGTCATATCTCATCAGGTACAACCCACTTGTGTCACCTCACATGGTCACAACCAGCATGTGGTTGTCATCACACACCTGTCACACATTGCTTATGTGTGTCACATCACAACTGTCACAACACTCATGTGATTGTTACCTCAACATGTGTCTTAAGAGGCAAGTGTCACATCATAGCTATCACATCATGCCTGTGGCTCTCATATCATTTCTGTCTCAACACATGTGGCATTGTCACCTGATACCTGTCACACTCAGAGTGGTATTGTGACCTCAATTTGTCAGAAGACTTCCAGAAGCATTACAGCATACCTGTCACTTCACATGTGCATGTCACATCATGTCCATCACAACCCACATGCATGTCAACTCAGAAGGTCACAATCAGCATACGATTGTCACCACTCATTTGTCCCAAGCCATTTATGATTGTCACATCACAACTGTCACAACGCTTCTGTGGTTGTCATCCCACATGTATCTTAACATGCAAATGCCCCATCATATGTGTCGCATTGCACCTGTGATTGTCATATCACATCTGTCTCAACACGCATGAGAGTGTCTCCTGACATGTGTCACACCCAGAGAGTGATTGTCACCTCATATAAGTCACATGCCATGCAGGAGTGTCACATCATACCTCTCATATCACACATGTGTGTGTCACATCAGATCAGTTCCAATCAACTTGTGTGTCACCTCACATTGTCACTTGCTTTACAGAGCATCGCATCATACCTGTCGTCACACATGAGAGTCATATCACATCAAGCACAAGCCATTTGTGTGTCACCTCACGTGATCACCACACGTGTCACACATGCTTATGTGTGTCACATCAAAACTGTTACAAGGCCCATGTGATTGTCACATCACCTGTGTTGTAACACGCAAGTGCCATAACATATCAGTCACATCATGTCTGTTATTGTCACAGCATTTCTGCCTCAACAAATGTGGCAGTGTCATCTGACATCTGTTACACCCATAGTGTGTTACCTCACATTTGGCACATGCTTTACAGAGTGACACATCCTATCTGTCATCACACATGAGAGTGTCATATCACATCAGGCACAGCCCACTTGTGTGTCACCTCACATGGTCACAACTGGCATGTGATTGTCACCGCACATCTGTCACAAGCTGCTTATGACGGTCACATCACAACTGTCACAATGTTCATGTATTTGTCACCTCATGTGTCTTAATGCCCAAGGGTCACATCATACCTGTGTCATTGCACATGTGATTGTCACATCACATGGGTCTCAACACACTTGAGAGTGTCACCTGACTCCTGTGACACACAGAGTGTGATTGTCCCCTCATATTAGTCACATGCCTCCCAGGAGTGTCACATCACACCAGTCACATTGCACATGCGTGTGTCACACCGTAACAGTTCCTAATTCACTTGTGTGTCACCTCACATGGTCACAATTGGCATGTCAATGTCACCACACATCTGTCACAAGACTCATGATTGTCACATCACACCTGTCCCAATGCCTGTGTGATTGTCACCTCATGGGTGTCATAATGTGCAAGTGTCACAACATTTCAGTCCCATTGTGCCTGTTAGGGTCACACTATTTCTGTCTCGACACACATGGCAGTGTTACCTGACATCTGTCTCAACAAGAGTGTGATTAGCACATCACATTTGTCACATGACTTCTGGAGTGTCATGTCATATGTGTCCCATCACATGAGTGTGTCATAGCACATCAGGCACAACCCACTTGTGTGTCACCTCACATGGTCACAACCAGCAAGTGGTTGACACCACACAGCTGTCACACACCACTTATGTGTGTCCCATCCAAACTGTCACCATGCCCATGTGATGGTCACCTCATCTGTGTCATAACAGGCAAGTGTCACATATCTGTCACATCATGCCTGTGGCTGTCACCTATTTGTCTCAACACACATGTCAGTGTCACATGACATCTGTCACACCAAGAGTGTGATTGTCACCTCACATTTGTCATGTGCTTTATGGAGTGCCACATCATATCTGTCATCACACATGACAGTGTCATATCACATCAGGCACAAGCCCCTTGTGTGTCATCTCACATAGTCACAACCAGCATGTGGGTTTTCTCACACACTGCTTATGTGGGTCACATCACTGCTGTCACTGTGCCCTTGTGATTGTCACCTCCTCTGTGTCATCATGCACAACTGTCACATCATATCTGTCACATTGAGCCTGTGACTGTCATGCCATTTCTGTCTCAACACACATGGCAGTGTCACATGACATCTGTCACACCAAGACTGTGATTGTCACCTCACATTTGTCACATGCATTACAGAGTATCACACAGTATATGTCATTACACATGAGAATGTCACATAACTTCAGGCACAACCCAGGTGTGTATCAGCTCACCCTGTCACAATTGGCATGTGATTGTCACCACACATCTGTCACAAGCCTCTTATGATTGTCACATCACACCTGTCATAATGCCTGAGTGATTGTCACCTCATGTGTGTCATAACATGCAATTATCCAAAAATGTCAGTCACATTGTGCCTGTTATTGGTCACACCATTTCTACTTCAACACATGTGGCAGTGTCACCTGACATATGTCACACCTCGAGTGTGATTGTCACCTCACATTTGTCACATGTGTTATGGAGTGTCACATCATATCTGTCACATTACACATGGGAGTGAAATATCACATGAGGCACAACCCACTTGTGTGTCACCTCACATGGTCACAACCCACATGTTATTGTCACCACACATCTGTCACACATGCTTATGTGGGTCATGTCAAATCTGTTACAATGCCCATGTGATTGTCACCTCATCTGTGTTATAATATGCAAGTGTCACATCATATCTCTCATATCATGCCTGTGATCATCACATCATTTCTGTCTCAACACACGTGGCAGTGTCACCTGATATCTGTCACACCCACAGTGTGATTGTCACCTCACACTTGTCACACGTCTTCTGGGAGTGTCACATCATCCCTGTCACATCTGACATGCGCATGTCACATCACATCAGTCAAAACCCATATGTATGTGATCTCAGATGGTCACAATCTGCATATGATTGTCACCACACACTGGTCACAAGCCACTTATGAGTCTCACATCACAACTGTCACAATGCTCAAGTGACTGTCACCTCACATGTGTCTTCACGCACAACTGTCACATCATACCTGTCACATTGCACATGTGATTGTCACATCACATCAGATCCAACCCAGTTGTGTGTCACCTCCCATTGTCACAATTGGCATATGATTGTCACCACACATCTGTCACACATACTTCTGTGTGTTACATCAAAACTGTTATAACACCCATGTGACTGTCACTTCTCCTATGTCAGAATGCACGTGTCACATCATAGCTGTCACATCGTGCCTGTGACTCTCGCATCATTTCTGTCTCAACACATGTGGCGGTGTCACCTGGCATCTGTCACACCCAGAGTGTGTTTGTCACCTCCCATTTGTCAGGTGCCTTACAAAGTGTCATGTTTCCCTGTCACATCACATATGGGACTGTCACGTCACATCCATCACCACCCATTTGTCACCTCATGTGTTCACCACTGGCATATGATTGTCACCACACATCTGTCACAAGCCTCTTATCAGTGTCATATCACAACTGTCACCACACCCATGTGGCCGTTACCTCACATGTGTCATAACATGAAAGCATTATATCGTATCTATCCCATCACACTTATGATTATCACGTCACTTCTGTCTCAGCCCATGTGGGTGTGTCATCTGACATCTGTCATACCCTGAGTGTGAGTGTCACATCACATGTGTCAAATGCCTTCCAGAGTGTCACATCATATCTGTCGCATCACATGTGAGAGTGTCATATCTCATCAGGTACAACCCACTTGTGTCACCTCACATGGTCACAACCAGCATGTGGTTGTCATCACACACCTGTCACACATTGCTTATGTGTGTCACATCACAACTGTCACAACACTCATGTGATTGTTACCTCAACATGTGTCTTAAGAGGCAAGTGTCACATCATAGCTATCACATCATGCCTGTGGCTCTCATATCATTTCTGTCTCAACACATGTGGCATTGTCACCTGATACCTGTCACACTCAGAGTGGTATTGTGACCTCAATTTGTCAGAAGACTTCCAGAAGCATTACAGCATACCTGTCACTTCACATGTGCATGTCACATCATGTCCATCACAACCCACATGCATGTCAACTCAGAAGGTCACAATCAGCATACGATTGTCACCACTCATTTGTCCCAAGCCATTTATGATTGTCACATCACAACTGTCACAACGCTTCTGTGGTTGTCATCCCACATGTATCTTAACATGCAAATGCCCCATCATATGTGTCGCATTGCACCTGTGATTGTCATATCACATCTGTCTCAACACGCATGAGAGTGTCTCCTGACATGTGTCACACCCAGAGAGTGATTGTCACCTCATATAAGTCACATGCCATGCAGGAGTGTCACATCATACCTCTCATATCACACATGTGTGTGTCACATCAGATCAGTTCCAATCAACTTGTGTGTCACCTCACATTGTCACTTGCTTTACAGAGCATCGCATCATACCTGTCGTCACACATGAGAGTCATATCACATCAAGCACAAGCCATTTGTGTGTCACCTCACGTGATCACCACACATGTGTCACACATGCTTATGTGTGTCACATCAAAACTGTTACAAGGCCCATGTGATTGTCACATCACCTGTGTTGTAACACGCAAGTGCCATAACATATCAGTCACATCATGTCTGTTATTGTCACAGCATTTCTGCCTCAACAAATGTGGCAGTGTCATCTGACATCTGTTACACCCATAGTGTGTTACCTCACATTTGGCACATGCTTTACAGAGTGACACATCCTATCTGTCATCACACATGAGAGTGTCATATCACATCAGGCACAGCCCACTTGTGTGTCACCTCACATGGTCACAACTGGCATGTGATTGTCACCGCACATCTGTCACAAGCTGCTTATGACGGTCACATCACAACTGTCACAATGTTCATGTATTTGTCACCTCATGTGTCTTAATGCCCAAGGGTCACATCATACCTGTGTCATTGCACATGTGATTGTCACATCACATGGGTCTCAACACACTTGAGAGTGTCACCTGACTCCTGTGACACACAGAGTGTGATTGTCACCTCATATTAGTCACATGCCTCCCAGGAGTGTCACATCACACCAGTCACATTGCACATGCGTGTGTCACACCGTAACAGTTCCTAATTCACTTGTGTGTCACCTCACATGGTCACAATTGGCATGTCAATGTCACCACACATCTGTCACAAGACTCATGATTGTCACATCACACCTGTCCCAATGCCTGTGTGATTGTCACCTCATGGGTGTCATAATGTGCAAGTGTCACAACATTTCAGTCCCATTGTGCCTGTTAGGGTCACACTATTTCTGTCTCGACACACATGGCAGTGTTACCTGACATCTGTCTCAACAAGAGTGTGATTAGCACATCACATTTGTCACATGACTTCTGGAGTGTCATGTCATATGTGTCCCATCACATGAGTGTGTCATAGCACATCAGGCACAACCCACTTGTGTGTCACCTCACATGGTCACAACCAGCAAGTGGTTGACACCACACAGCTGTCACACACCACTTATGTGTGTCCCATCCAAACTGTCACCATGCCCATGTGATGGTCACCTCATCTGTGTCATAACAGGCAAGTGTCACATATCTGTCACATCATGCCTGTGGCTGTCACCTATTTGTCTCAACACACATGTCAGTGTCACATGACATCTGTCACACCAAGAGTGTGATTGTCACCTCACATTTGTCATGTGCTTTATGGAGTGCCACATCATATCTGTCATCACACATGACAGTGTCATATCACATCAGGCACAAGCCCCTTGTGTGTCATCTCACATAGTCACAACCAGCATGTGGGTTTTCTCACACACTGCTTATGTGGGTCACATCACTGCTGTCACTGTGCCCTTGTGATTGTCACCTCCTCTGTGTCATCATGCACAACTGTCACATCATATCTGTCACATTGAGCCTGTGACTGTCATGCCATTTCTGTCTCAACACACATGGCAGTGTCACATGACATCTGTCACACCAAGACTGTGATTGTCACCTCACATTTGTCACATGCATTACAGAGTATCACACAGTATATGTCATTACACATGAGAATGTCACATAACTTCAGGCACAACCCAGGTGTGTATCAGCTCACCCTGTCACAATTGGCATGTGATTGTCACCACACATCTGTCACAAGCCTCTTATGATTGTCACATCACACCTGTCATAATGCCTGAGTGATTGTCACCTCATGTGTGTCATAACATGCAATTATCCAAAAATGTCAGTCACATTGTGCCTGTTATTGGTCACACCATTTCTACTTCAACACATGTGGCAGTGTCACCTGACATATGTCACACCTCGAGTGTGATTGTCACCTCACATTTGTCACATGTGTTATGGAGTGTCACATCATATCTGTCACATTACACATGGGAGTGAAATATCACATGAGGCACAACCCACTTGTGTGTCACCTCACATGGTCACAACCCACATGTTATTGTCACCACACATCTGTCACACATGCTTATGTGGGTCACGTCAAATCTGTTACAATGCCCATGTGATTGTCACCTCATCTGTGTTATAATATGCAAGTGTCACATCATATCTCTCATATCATGCCTGTGATCATCACATCATTTCTGTCTCAACACACGTGGCAGTGTCACCTGATATCTGTCACACCCACAGTGTGATTGTCACCTCACACTTGTCACACGTCTTCTGGGAGTGTCACATCATCCCTGTCACATCTGACATGTGCATGTCACATCACATCAGTCAAAACCCATATGTATGTGATCTCAGATGGTCACAATCTGCATATGATTGTCACCACACACTGGTCACAAGCCACTTATGAGTCTCACATCACAACTGTCACAATGCTCAAGTGACTGTCACCTCACATGTGTCTTCACGCACAACTGTCACATCATACCTGTCACATTGCACATGTGATTGTCACATCACATCAGATCCAACCCAGTTGTGTGTCACCTCCCATTGTCACAATTGGCATATGATTGTCACCACACATCTGTCACACATACTTCTGTGTGTTACATCAAAACTGTTATAACACCCATGTGACTGTCACTTCTCCTATGTCAGAATGCACGTGTCACATCATAGCTGTCACATCGTGCCTGTGACTCTCGCATCATTTCTGTCTCAACACATGTGGCAGTGTCACCTGGCATCTGTCACACCCAGAGTGTGTTTGTCACCTCCCATTTGTCAGGTGCCTTACAAAGTGTCATGTTTCCCTGTCACATCACATATGGGACTGTCACGTCACATCCATCACCACCCATTTGTCACCTCATGTGTTCACCACTGGCATATGATTGTCACCACACATCTGTCACAAGCCTCTTATCAGTGTCATATCACAACTGTCACCACACCCATGTGGCCGTTACCTCACATGTGTCATAACATGAAAGCATTATATCGTATCTATCCCATCACACTTATGATTATCACGTCACTTCTGTCTCAGCCCATGTGGGTGTGTCATCTGACATCTGTCATACCCTGAGTGTGAGTGTCACATCACATGTGTCAAATGCCTTCCAGAGTGTCACATCATATCTGTCGCATCACATGTGAGAGTGTCATATCTCATCAGGTACAACCCACTTGTGTCACCTCACATGGTCACAACCAGCATGTGGTTGTCATCACACACCTGTCACACATTGCTTATGTGTGTCACATCACAACTGTCACAACACTCATGTGATTGTTACCTCAACATGTGTCTTAAGAGGCAAGTGTCACATCATAGCTATCACATCATGCCTGTGGCTCTCATATCATTTCTGTCTCAACACATGTGGCATTGTCCCCTGATACCTGTCACACTCAGAGTGGTATTGTGACCTCAATTTGTCAGAAGACTTCCAGAAGCATTACAGCATACCTGTCACTTCACATGTGCATGTCACATCATGTCCATCACAACCCACATGCATGTCAACTCAGAAGGTCACAATCAGCATACGATTGTCACCACTCATTTGTCCCAAGCCATTTATGATTGTCACATCACAACTGTCACAACGCTTCTGTGGTTGTCATCCCACATGTATCTTAACATGCAAATGCCCCATCATATGTGTCGCATTGCACCTGTGATTGTCATATCACATCTGTCTCAACACGCATGAGAGTGTCTCCTGACATGTGTCACACCCAGAGAGTGAGTGTCACCTCATATAAGTCACATGCCATGCAGGAGTGTCACATCATACCTCTCATATCACACATGTGTGTGTCACATCAGATCAGTTCCAATCAACTTGTGTGTCACCTCACATTGTCACTTGCTTTACAGAGCATCGCATCATACCTGTCGTCACACATGAGAGTCATATCACATCAAGCACAAGCCATTTGTGTGTCACCTCACGTGATCACCACACATGTGTCACACATGCTTATGTGTGTCACATCAAAACTGTTACAAGGCCCATGTGATTGTCACATCACCTGTGTTGTAACACGCAAGTGCCATAACATATCAGTCACATCATGTCTGTTATTGTCACAGCATTTCTGCCTCAACAAATGTGGCAGTGTCATCTGACATCTGTTACACCCATAGTGTGTTACCTCACATTTGGCACATGCTTTACAGAGTGACACATCCTATCTGTCATCACACATGAGAGTGTCATATCACATCAGGCACAGCCCACTTGTGTGTCACCTCACATGGTCACAACTGGCATGTGATTGTCACCGCACATCTGTCACAAGCTGCTTATGACGGTCACATCACAACTGTCACAATGTTCATGTATTTGTCACCTCATGTGTCTTAATGCCCAAGGGTCACATCATACCTGTGTCATTGCACATGTGATTGTCACATCACATGGGTCTCAACACACTTGAGAGTGTCACCTGACTCCTGTGACACACAGAGTGTGATTGTCCCCTCATATTAGTCACATGCCTCCCAGGAGTGTCACATCACACCAGTCACATTGCACATGCGTGTGTCACATCGTAACAGTTCCAAATTCACTTGTGTGTCACCTCACATGGTCACAATTGGCATGTCAATGTCACCACACATCTGTCACAAGACTCATGATTGTCACATCACACCTGTCCCAATGCCTGTGTGATTGTCACCTCATGGGTGTCATAATGTGCAAGTGTCACAACATTTCAGTCCCATTGTGCCTGTTAGGGTCACACTATTTCTGTCTCGACACACATGGCAGTGTTACCTGACATCTGTCTCAACAAGAGTGTGATTAGCACATCACATTTGTCACATGACTTCTGGAGTGTCATGTCATATGTGTCCCATCACATGAGTGTGTCATAGCACATCAGGCACAACCCACTTGTGTGTCACCTCACATGGTCACAACCAGCAAGTGGTTGACACCACACAGCTGTCACACACCACTTATGTGTGTCCCATCCAAACTGTCACCATGCCCATGTGATGGTCACCTCATCTGTGTCATAACAGGCAAGTGTCACATATCTGTCACATCATGCCTGTGGCTGTCACCTATTTGTCTCAACACACATGTCAGTGTCACATGACATCTGTCACACCAAGAGTGTGATTGTCACCTCACATTTGTCATGTGCTTTATGGAGTGCCACATCATATCTGTCATCACACATGACAGTGTCATATCACATCAGGCACAAGCCCCTTGTGTGTCATCTCACATAGTCACAACCAGCATGTGGGTTTTCTCACACACTGCTTATGTGGGTCACATCACTGCTGTCACTGTGCCCTTGTGATTGTCACCTCCTCTGTGTCATCATGCACAACTGTCACATCATATCTGTCACATTGAGCCTGTGACTGTCATGCCATTTCTGTCTCAACACACATGGCAGTGTCACATGACATCTGTCACACCAAGACTGTGATTGTCACCTCACATTTGTCACATGCATTACAGAGTATCACACAGTATATGTCATTACACATGAGAATGTCACATAACTTCAGGCACAACCCACGTGTGTATCAGCTCACCCTGTCACAATTGGCATGTGATTGTCACCACACATCTGTCACAAGCCTCTTATGATTGTCACATCACACCTGTCATAATGCCTGAGTGATTGTCACCTCATGTGTGTCATAACATGCAATTATCCAAAAATGTCAGTCACATTGTGCCTGTTATTGGTCACACCATTTCTACTTCAACACATGTGGCAGTGTCACCTGACATATGTCACACCTCGAGTGTGATTGTCACCTCACATTTGTCACATGTGTTATGGAGTGTCACATCATATCTGTCACATTACACATGGGAGTGAAATATCACATGAGGCACAACCCACTTGTGTGTCACCTCACATGGTCACAACCCACATGTTATTGTCACCACACATCTGTCACACATGCTTATGTGGGTCATGTCAAATCTGTTACAATGCCCATGTGATTGTCACCTCATCTGTGTTATAATATGCAAGTGTCACATCATATCTCTCATATCATGCCTGTGATCATCACATCATTTCTGTCTCAACACACGTGGCAGTGTCACCTGATATCTGTCACACCCACAGTGTGATTGTCACCTCACACTTGTCACACGTCTTCTGGGAGTGTCACATCATCCCTGTCACATCTGACATGCGCATGTCACATCACATCAGTCAAAACCCATATGTATGTGATCTCAGATGGTCACAATCTGCATATGATTGTCACCACACACTGGTCACAAGCCACTTATGAGTCTCACATCACAACTGTCACAATGCTCAAGTGACTGTCACCTCACATGTGTCTTCACGCACAACTGTCACATCATACCTGTCACATTGCACATGTGATTGTCACATCACATCAGATCCAACCCAGTTGTGTGTCACCTCCCATTGTCACAATTGGCATATGATTGTCACCACACATCTGTCACACATACTTCTGTGTGTTACATCAAAACTGTTATAACACCCATGTGACTGTCACTTCTCCTATGTCAGAATGCACGTGTCACATCATAGCTGTCACATCGTGCCTGTGACTCTCGCATCATTTCTGTCTCAACACATGTGGCAGTGTCACCTGGCATCTGTCACACCCAGAGTGTGTTTGTCACCTCCCATTTGTCAGGTGCCTTACAAAGTGTCATGTTTCCCTGTCACATCACATATGGGACTGTCACGTCACATCCATCACCACCCATTTGTCACCTCATGTGTTCACCACTGGCATATGATTGTCACCACACATCTGTCACAAGCCTCTTATCAGTGTCATATCACAACTGTCACCACACCCATGTGGCCGTTACCTCACATGTGTCATAACATGAAAGCATTATATCGTATCTATCCCATCACACTTATGATTATCACGTCACTTCTGTCTCAGCCCATGTGGGTGTGTCATCTGACATCTGTCATACCCTGAGTGTGAGTGTCACATCACATGTGTCAAATGCCTTCCAGAGTGTCACATCATATCTGTCGCATCACATGTGAGAGTGTCATATCTCATCAGGTACAACCCACTTGTGTCACCTCACATGGTCACAACCAGCATGTGGTTGTCATCACACACCTGTCACACATTGCTTATGTGTGTCACATCACAACTGTCACAACACTCATGTGATTGTTACCTCAACATGTGTCTTAAGAGGCAAGTGTCACATCATAGCTATCACATCATGCCTGTGGCTCTCATATCATTTCTGTCTCAACACATGTGGCATTGTCACCTGATACCTGTCACACTCAGAGTGGTATTGTGACCTCAATTTGTCAGAAGACTTCCAGAAGCATTACAGCATACCTGTCACTTCACATGTGCATGTCACATCATGTCCATCACAACCCACATGCATGTCAACTCAGAAGGTCACAATCAGCATACGATTGTCACCACTCATTTGTCCCAAGCCATTTATGATTGTCACATCACAACTGTCACAACGCTTCTGTGGTTGTCATCCCACATGTATCTTAACATGCAAATGCCCCATCATATGTGTCGCATTGCACCTGTGATTGTCATATCACATCTGTCTCAACACGCATGAGAGTGTCTCCTGACATGTGTCACACCCAGAGAGTGATTGTCACCTCATATAAGTCACATGCCATGCAGGAGTGTCACATCATACCTCTCATATCACACATGTGTGTGTCACATCAGATCAGTTCCAATCAACTTGTGTGTCACCTCACATTGTCACTTGCTTTACAGAGCATCGCATCATACCTGTCGTCACACATGAGAGTCATATCACATCAAGCACAAGCCATTTGTGTGTCACCTCACGTGATCACCACACATGTGTCACACATGCTTATGTGTGTCACATCAAAACTGTTACAAGGCCCATGTGATTGTCACATCACCTGTGTTGTAACACGCAAGTGCCATAACATATCAGTCACATCATGTCTGTTATTGTCACAGCATTTCTGCCTCAACAAATGTGGCAGTGTCATCTGACATCTGTTACACCCATAGTGTGTTACCTCACATTTGGCACATGCTTTACAGAGTGACACATCCTATCTGTCATCACACATGAGAGTGTCATATCACATCAGGCACAGCCCACTTGTGTGTCACCTCACATGGTCACAACTGGCATGTGATTGTCACCGCACATCTGTCACAAGCTGCTTATGACGGTCACATCACAACTGTCACAATGTTCATGTATTTGTCACCTCATGTGTCTTAATGCCCAAGGGTCACATCATACCTGTGTCATTGCACATGTGATTGTCACATCACATGGGTCTCAACACACTTGAGAGTGTCACCTGACTCCTGTGACACACAGAGTGTGATTGTCCCCTCATATTAGTCACATGCCTCCCAGGAGTGTCACATCACACCAGTCACATTGCACATGCGTGTGTCACACCGTAACAGTTCCTAATTCACTTGTGTGTCACCTCACATGGTCACAATTGGCATGTCAATGTCACCACACATCTGTCACAAGACTCATGATTGTCACATCACACCTGTCCCAATGCCTGTGTGATTGTCACCTCATGGGTGTCATAATGTGCAAGTGTCACAACATTTCAGTCCCATTGTGCCTGTTAGGGTCACACTATTTCTGTCTCGACACACATGGCAGTGTTACCTGACATCTGTCTCAACAAGAGTGTGATTAGCACATCACATGTGTCACATGACTTCTGGAGTGTCATGTCATATGTGTCCCATCACATGAGTGTGTCATAGCACATCAGGCACAACCCACTTGTGTGTCACCTCACATGGTCACAACCAGCAAGTGGTTGACACCACACAGCTGTCACACACCACTTATGTGTGTCCCATCCAAACTGTCACCATGCCCATGTGATGGTCACCTCATCTGTGTCATAACAGGCAAGTGTCACATATCTGTCACATCATGCCTGTGGCTGTCACCTATTTGTCTCAACACACATGTCAGTGTCACATGACATCTGTCACACCAAGAGTGTGATTGTCACCTCACATTTGTCATGTGCTTTATGGAGTGCCACATCATATCTGTCATCACACATGACAGTGTCATATCACATCAGGCACAAGCCCCTTGTGTGTCATCTCACATAGTCACAACCAGCATGTGGGTTTTCTCACACACTGCTTATGTGGGTCACATCACTGCTGTCACTGTGCCCTTGTGATTGTCACCTCCTCTGTGTCATCATGCACAACTGTCACATCATATCTGTCACATTGAGCCTGTGACTGTCATGCCATTTCTGTCTCAACACACATGGCAGTGTCACATGACATCTGTCACACCAAGACTGTGATTGTCACCTCACATTTGTCACATGCATTACAGAGTATCACACAGTATATGTCATTACACATGAGAATGTCACATAACTTCAGGCACAACCCAGGTGTGTATCAGCTCACCCTGTCACAATTGGCATGTGATTGTCACCACACATCTGTCACAAGCCTCTTATGATTGTCACATCACACCTGTCATAATGCCTGAGTGATTGTCACCTCATGTGTGTCATAACATGCAATTATCCAAAAATGTCAGTCACATTGTGCCTGTTATTGGTCACACCATTTCTACTTCAACACATGTGGCAGTGTCACCTGACATATGTCACACCTCGAGTGTGATTGTCACCTCACATTTGTCACATGTGTTATGGAGTGTCACATCATATCTGTCACATTACACATGGGAGTGAAATATCACATGAGGCACAACCCACTTGTGTGTCACCTCACATGGTCACAACCCACATGTTATTGTCACCACACATCTGTCACACATGCTTATGTGGGTCATGTCAAATCTGTTACAATGCCCATGTGATTGTCACCTCATCTGTGTTATAATATGCAAGTGTCACATCATATCTCTCATATCATGCCTGTGATCATCACATCATTTCTGTCTCAACACACGTGGCAGTGTCACCTGATATCTGTCACACCCACAGTGTGATTGTCACCTCACACTTGTCACACGTCTTCTGGGAGTGTCACATCATCCCTGTCACATCTGACATGCGCATGTCACATCACATCAGTCAAAACCCATATGTATGTGATCTCAGATGGTCACAATCTGCATATGATTGTCACCACACACTGGTCACAAGCCACTTATGAGTCTCACATCACAACTGTCACAATGCTCAAGTGACTGTCACCTCACATGTGTCTTCACGCACAACTGTCACATCATACCTGTCACATTGCACATGTGATTGTCACATCACATCAGATCCAACCCAGTTGTGTGTCACCTCCCATTGTCACAATTGGCATATGATTGTCACCACACATCTGTCACACATACTTCTGTGTGTTACATCAAAACTGTTATAACACCCATGTGACTGTCACTTCTCCTATGTCAGAATGCACGTGTCACATCATAGCTGTCACATCGTGCCTGTGACTCTCGCATCATTTCTGTCTCAACACATGTGGCAGTGTCACCTGGCATCTGTCACACCCAGAGTGTGTTTGTCACCTCCCATTTGTCAGGTGCCTTACAAAGTGTCATGTTTCCCTGTCACATCACATATGGGACTGTCACGTCACATCCATCACCACCCATTTGTCACCTCATGTGTTCACCACTGGCATATGATTGTCACCACACATCTGTCACAAGCCTCTTATCAGTGTCATATCACAACTGTCACCACACCCATGTGGCCGTTACCTCACATGTGTCATAACATGAAAGCATTATATCGTATCTATCCCATCACACTTATGATTATCACGTCACTTCTGTCTCAGCCCATGTGGGTGTGTCATCTGACATCTGTCATACCCTGAGTGTGAGTGTCACATCACATGTGTCAAATGCCTTCCAGAGTGTCACATCATATCTGTCGCATCACATGTGAGAGTGTCATATCTCATCAGGTACAACCCACTTGTGTCACCTCACATGGTCACAACCAGCATGTGGTTGTCATCACACACCTGTCACACATTGCTTATGTGTGTCACATCACAACTGTCACAACACTCATGTGATTGTTACCTCAACATGTGTCTTAAGAGGCAAGTGTCACATCATAGCTATCACATCATGCCTGTGGCTCTCATATCATTTCTGTCTCAACACATGTGGCATTGTCCCCTGATACCTGTCACACTCAGAGTGTTATTGTGACCTCAATTTGTCAGAAGACTTCCAGAAGCATTACAGCATACCTGTCACTTCACATGTGCATGTCACATCATGTCCATCACAACCCACATGCATGTCAACTCAGAAGGTCACAATCAGCATACGATTGTCACCACTCATTTGTCCCAAGCCATTTATGATTGTCACATCACAACTGTCACAACGCTTCTGTGGTTGTCATCCCACATGTATCTTAACATGCAAATGCCCCATCATATGTGTCGCATTGCACCTGTGATTGTCATATCACATCTGTCTCAACACGCATGAGAGTGTCTCCTGACATGTGTCACACCCAGAGAGTGATTGTCACCTCATATAAGTCACATGCCATGCAGGAGTGTCACATCATACCTCTCATATCACACATGTGTGTGTCACATCAGATCAGTTCCAATCAACTTGTGTGTCACCTCACATTGTCACTTGCTTTACAGAGCATCGCATCATACCTGTCATCACACATGAGAGTCATATCACATCAAGCACAAGCCATTTGTGTGTCACCTCACGTGATCACCACACATGTGTCACACATGCTTATGTGTGTCACATCAAAACTGTTACAAGGCCCATGTGATTGTCACATCACCTGTGTTGTAACACGCAAGTGCCATAACATATCAGTCACATCATGTCTGTTATTGTCACAGCATTTCTGCCTCAACAAATGTGGCAGTGTCATCTGACATCTGTTACACCCATAGTGTGTTACCTCACATTTGGCACATGCTTTACAGAGTGACACATCCTATCTGTCATCACACATGAGAGTGTCATATCACATCAGGCACAGCCCACTTGTGTGTCACCTCACATGGTCACAACTGGCATGTGATTGTCACCGCACATCTGTCACAAGCTGCTTATGACGGTCACATCACAACTGTCACAATGTTCATGTATTTGTCACCTCATGTGTCTTAATGCCCAAGGGTCACATCATACCTGTGTCATTGCACATGTGATTGTCACATCACATGGGTCTCAACACACTTGAGAGTGTCACCTGACTCCTGTGACACACAGAGTGTGATTGTCCCCTCATATTAGTCACATGCCTCCCAGGAGTGTCACATCACACCAGTCACATTGCACATGCGTGTGTCACATCATAACAGTTCCAAATTCACTTGTGTGTCACCTCACATGGTCACAATTGGCATGTCAATGTCACCACACATCTGTCACAAGACTCATGATTGTCACATCACACCTGTCCCAATGCCTGTGTGATTGTCACCTCATGGGTGTCATAATGTGCAAGTGTCACAACATTTCAGTCCCATTGTGCCTGTTAGGGTCACACTATTTCTGTCTCGACACACATGGCAGTGTTACCTGACATCTGTCTCAACAAGAGTGTGATTAGCACATCACATGTGTCACATGACTTCTGGAGTGTCATGTCATATGTGTCCCATCACATGAGTGTGTCATAGCACATCAGGCACAACCCACTTGTGTGTCACCTCACATGGTCACAACCAGCAAGTGGTTGACACCACACAGCTGTCACACACCACTTATGTGTGTCCCATCCAAACTGTCACCATGCCCATGTGATGGTCACCTCATCTGTGTCATAACAGGCAAGTGTCACATATCTGTCACATCATGCCTGTGGCTGTCACCTATTTGTCTCAACACACATGTCAGTGTCACATGACATCTGTCACACCAAGAGTGTGATTGTCACCTCACATTTGTCATGTGCTTTATGGAGTGCCACATCATATCTGTCATCACACATGACAGTGTCATATCACATCAGGCACAAGCCCCTTGTGTGTCATCTCACATAGTCACAACCAGCATGTGGGTTTTCTCACACACTGCTTATGTGGGTCACATCACTGCTGTCACTGTGCCCTTGTGATTGTCACCTCCTCTGTGTCATCATGCACAACTGTCACATCATATCTGTCACATTGAGCCTGTGACTGTCATGCCATTTCTGTCTCAACACACATGGCAGTGTCACATGACATCTGTCACACCAAGACTGTGATTGTCACCTCACATTTGTCACATGCATTACAGAGTATCACACAGTATATGTCATTACACATGAGAATGTCACATAACTTCAGGCACAACCCAGGTGTGTATCAGCTCACCCTGTCACAATTGGCATGTGATTGTCACCACACATCTGTCACAAGCCTCTTATGATTGTCACATCACACCTGTCATAATGCCTGAGTGATTGTCACCTCATGTGTGTCATAACATGCAATTATCCAAAAATGTCAGTCACATTGTGCCTGTTATTGGTCACACCATTTCTACTTCAACACATGTGGCAGTGTCACCTGACATATGTCACACCTCGAGTGTGATTGTCACCTCACATTTGTCACATGTGTTATGGAGTGTCACATCATATCTGTCACATTACACATGGGAGTGAAATATCACATGAGGCACAACCCACTTGTGTGTCACCTCACATGGTCACAACCCACATGTTATTGTCACCACACATCTGTCACACATGCTTATGTGGGTCACGTCAAATCTGTTACAATGCCCATGTGATTGTCACCTCATCTGTGTTATAATATGCAAGTGTCACATCATATCTCTCATATCATGCCTGTGATCATCACATCATTTCTGTCTCAACACACGTGGCAGTGTCACCTGATATCTGTCACACCCACAGTGTGATTGTCACCTCACACTTGTCACACGTCTTCTGGGAGTGTCACATCATCCCTGTCACATCTGACATGTGCATGTCACATCACATCAGTCAAAACCCATATGTATGTGATCTCAGATGGTCACAATCTGCATATGATTGTCACCACACACTGGTCACAAGCCACTTATGAGTCTCACATCACAACTGTCACAATGCTCAAGTGACTGTCACCTCACATGTGTCTTCACGCACAACTGTCACATACCTGTCACATTGCACATGTGATTGTCACATCACATCAGATCCAACCCAGTTGTGTGTCACCTCCCATTGTCACAATTGGCATATGATTGTCACCACACATCTGTCACACATACTTCTGTGTGTTACATCAAAACTGTTATAACACCCATGTGACTGTCACTTCTCCTATGTCAGAATGCACGTGTCACATCATAGCTGTCACATCGTGCCTGTGACTCTCGCATCATTTCTGTCTCAACACATGTGGCAGTGTCACCTGGCATCTGTCACACCCAGAGTGTGTTTGTCACCTCCCATTTGTCAGGTGCCTTACAAAGTGTCATGTTTCCCTGTCACATCACATATGGGACTGTCACGTCACATCCATCACCACCCATTTGTCACCTCATGTGTTCACCACTGGCATATGATTGTCACCACACATCTGTCACAAGCCTCTTATCAGTGTCATATCACAACTGTCACCACACCCATGTGGCCGTTACCTCACATGTGTCATAACATGAAAACATTATATCGTATCTATCCCATCACACTTATGATTATCACGTCACTTCTGTCTCAGCCCATGTGGGTGTGTCATCTGACATCTGTCATACCCTGAGTGTGAGTGTCACATCACATGTGTCAAATGCCTTCCAGAGTGTCACATCATATCTGTCGCATCACATGTGAGAGTGTCATATCTCATCAGGTACAACCCACTTGTGTCACCTCACATGGTCACAACCAGCATGTGGTTGTCATCACACACCTGTCACACATTGCTTATGTGTGTCACATCACAACTGTCACAACACTCATGTGATTGTTACCTCAACATGTGTCTTAAGAGGCAAGTGTCACATCATAGCTATCACATCATGCCTGTGGCTCTCATATCATTTCTGTCTCAACACATGTGGCATTGTCACCTGATACCTGTCACACTCAGAGTGGTATTGTGACCTCAATTTGTCAGAAGACTTCCAGAAGCATTACAGCATACCTGTCACTTCACATGTGCATGTCACATCATGTCCATCACAACCCACATGCATGTCAACTCAGAAGGTCACAATCAGCATACGATTGTCACCACTCATTTGTCCCAAGCCATTTATGATTGTCACATCACAACTGTCACAACGCTTCTGTGGTTGTCATCCCACATGTATCTTAACATGCAAATGCCCCATCATATGTGTCGCATTGCACCTGTGATTGTCATATCACATCTGTCTCAACACGCATGAGAGTGTCTCCTGACATGTGTCACACCCAGAGAGTGATTGTCACCTCATATAAGTCACATGCCATGCAGGAGTGTCACATCATACCTCTCATATCACACATGTGTGTGTCACATCAGATCAGTTCCAATCAACTTGTGTGTCACCTCACATTGTCACTTGCTTTACAGAGCATCGCATCATACCTGTCGTCACACATGAGAGTCATATCACATCAAGCACAAGCCATTTGTGTGTCACCTCACGTGATCACCACACATGTGTCACACATGCTTATGTGTGTCACATCAAAACTGTTACAAGGCCCATGTGATTGTCACATCACCTGTGTTGTAACACGCAAGTGCCATAACATATCAGTCACATCATGTCTGTTATTGTCACAGCATTTCTGCCTCAACAAATGTGGCAGTGTCATCTGACATCTGTTACACCCATAGTGTGTTACCTCACATTTGGCACATGCTTTACAGAGTGACACATCCTATCTGTCATCACACATGAGAGTGTCATATCACATCAGGCACAGCCCACTTGTGTGTCACCTCACATGGTCACAACTGGCATGTGATTGTCACCGCACATCTGTCACAAGCTGCTTATGACGGTCACATCACAACTGTCACAATGTTCATGTATTTGTCACCTCATGTGTCTTAATGCCCAAGGGTCACATCATACCTGTGTCATTGCACATGTGATTGTCACATCACATGGGTCTCAACACACTTGAGAGTGTCACCTGACTCCTGTGACACACAGAGTGTGATTGTCCCCTCATATTAGTCACATGCCTCCCAGGAGTGTCACATCACACCAGTCACATTGCACATGCGTGTGTCACATCATAACAGTTCCAAATTCACTTGTGTGTCACCTCACATGGTCACAATTGGCATGTCAATGTCACCACACATCTGTCACAAGACTCATGATTGTCACATCACACCTGTCCCAATGCCTGTGTGATTGTCACCTCATGGGTGTCATAATGTGCAAGTGTCACAACATTTCAGTCCCATTGTGCCTGTTAGGGTCACACTATTTCTGTCTCGACACACATGGCAGTGTTACCTGACATCTGTCTCAACAAGAGTGTGATTAGCACATCACATTTGTCACATGACTTCTGGAGTGTCATGTCATATGTGTCCCATCACATGAGTGTGTCATAGCACATCAGGCACAACCCACTTGTGTGTCACCTCACATGGTCACAACCAGCAAGTGGTTGACACCACACAGCTGTCACACACCACTTATGTGTGTCACATCCAAACTGTCACCATGCCCATGTGATGGTCACCTCATCTGTGTCATAACAGGCAAGTGTCACATATCTGTCACATCATGCCTGTGGCTGTCACCTATTTGTCTCAACACACATGTCAGTGTCACATGACATCTGTCACACCAAGAGTGTGATTGTCACCTCACATTTGTCATGTGCTTTATGGAGTGCCACATCATATCTGTCATCACACATGACAGTGTCATATCACATCAGGCACAAGCCCCTTGTGTGTCATCTCACATAGTCACAACCAGCATGTGGGTTTTCTCACACACTGCTTATGTGGGTCACATCACTGCTGTCACTGTGCCCTTGTGATTGTCACCTCCTCTGTGTCATCATGCACAACTGTCACATCATATCTGTCACATTGAGCCTGTGACTGTCATGCCATTTCTGTCTCAACACACATGGCAGTGTCACATGACATCTGTCACACCAAGACTGTGATTGTCACCTCACATTTGTCACATGCATTACAGAGTATCACACAGTATATGTCATTACACATGAGAATGTCACATAACTTCAGGCACAACCCACGTGTGTATCAGCTCACCCTGTCACAATTGGCATGTGATTGTCACCACACATCTGTCACAAGCCTCTTATGATTGTCACATCACACCTGTCATAATGCCTGAGTGATTGTCACCTCATGTGTGTCATAACATGCAATTATCCAAAAATGTCAGTCACATTGTGCCTGTTATTGGTCACACCATTTCTACTTCAACACATGTGGCAGTGTCACCTGACATATGTCACACCTCGAGTGTGATTGTCACCTCACATTTGTCACATGTGTTATGGAGTGTCACATCATATCTGTCACATTACACATGGGAGTGAAATATCACATGAGGCACAACCCACTTGTGTGTCACCTCACATGGTCACAACCCACATGTTATTGTCACCACACATCTGTCACACATGCTTATGTGGGTCACGTCAAATCTGTTACAATGCCCATGTGATGGTCACCTCATCTGTGTTATAATATGCAAGTGTCACATCATATCTCTCATATCATGCCTGTGATCATCACATCATTTCTGTCTCAACACACGTGGCAGTGTCACCTGATATCTGTCACACCCACAGTGTGATTGTCACCTCACACTTGTCACACGTCTTCTGGGAGTGTCACATCATCCCTGTCACATCTGACATGTGCATGTCACATCACATCAGTCAAAACCCATATGTATGTGATCTCAGATGGTCACAATCTGCATATGATTGTCACCACACACTGGTCACAAGCCACTTATGAGTCTCACATCACAACTGTCACAATGCTCAAGTGACTGTCACCTCACATGTGTCTTCACGCACAACTGTCACATCATACCTGTCACATTGCACATGTGATTGTCACATCACATCAGATCCAACCCAGTTGTGTGTCACCTCCCATTGTCACAATTGGCATATGATTGTCACCACACATCTGTCACACATACTTCTGTGTGTTACATCAAAACTGTTATAACACCCATGTGACTGTCACTTCTCCTATGTCAGAATGCACGTGTCACATCATATCTGTCACATCGTGCCTGTGACTCTCGCATCATTTCTGTCTCAACACATGTGGCAGTGTCACCTGGCATCTGTCACACCCAGAGTGTGTTTGTCACCTCCCATTTGTCAGGTGCCTTACAAAGTGTCATGTTTCCCTGTCACATCACATATGGGACTGTCACGTCACATCCATCACCACCCATTTGTCACCTCATGTGTTCACCACTGGCATATGATTGTCACCACACATCTGTCACAAGCCTCTTATCAGTGTCATATCACAACTGTCACCACACCCATGTGGCCGTTACCTCACATGTGTCATAACATGAAAGCATTATATCGTATCTATCCCATCACACTTATGATTATCACGTCACTTCTGTCTCAGCCCATGTGGGTGTGTCATCTGACATCTGTCATACCCTGAGTGTGAGTGTCACATCACATGTGTCAAATGCCTTCCAGAGTGTCACATCATATCTGTCGCATCACATGTGAGAGTGTCATATCTCATCAGGTACAACCCACTTGTGTCACCTCACATGGTCACAACCAGCATGTGGTTGTCATCACACACCTGTCACACATTGCTTATGTGTGTCACATCACAACTGTCACAACACTCATGTGATTGTTACCTCAACATGTGTCTTAAGAGGCAAGTGTCACATCATAGCTATCACATCATGCCTGTGGCTCTCATATCATTTCTGTCTCAACACATGTGGCATTGTCACCTGATACCTGTCACACTCAGAGTGGTATTGTGACCTCAATTTGTCAGAAGACTTCCAGAAGCATTACAGCATACCTGTCACTTCACATGTGCATGTCACATCATGTCCATCACAACCCACATGCATGTCAACTCAGAAGGTCACAATCAGCATACGATTGTCACCACTCATTTGTCCCAAGCCATTTATGATTGTCACATCACAACTGTCACAACGCTTCTGTGGTTGTCATCCCACATGTATCTTAACATGCAAATGCCCCATCATATGTGTCGCATTGCACCTGTGATTGTCATATCACATCTGTCTCAACACGCATGAGAGTGTCTCCTGACATGTGTCACACCCAGAGAGTGATTGTCACCTCATATAAGTCACATGCCATGCAGGAGTGTCACATCATACCTCTCATATCACACATGTGTGTGTCACATCAGATCAGTTCCAATCAACTTGTGTGTCACCTCACATTGTCACTTGCTTTACAGAGCATCGCATCATACCTGTCATCACACATGAGAGTCATATCACATCAAGCACAAGCCATTTGTGTGTCACCTCACGTGATCACCACACATGTGTCACACATGCTTATGTGTGTCACATCAAAACTGTTACAAGGCCCATGTGATTGTCACATCACCTGTGTTGTAACACGCAAGTGCCATAACATATCAGTCACATCATGTCTGTTATTGTCACAGCATTTCTGCCTCAACAAATGTGGCAGTGTCATCTGACATCTGTTACACCCATAGTGTGTTACCTCACATTTGGCACATGCTTTACAGAGTGACACATCCTATCTGTCATCACACATGAGAGTGTCATATCACATCAGGCACAGCCCACTTGTGTGTCACCTCACATGGTCACAACTGGCATGTGATTGTCACCGCACATCTGTCACAAGCTGCTTATGACGGTCACATCACAACTGTCACAATGTTCATGTATTTGTCACCTCATGTGTCTTAATGCCCAAGGGTCACATCATACCTGTGTCATTGCACATGTGATTGTCACATCACATGGGTCTCAACACACTTGAGAGTGTCACCTGACTCCTGTGACACACAGAGTGTGATTGTCCCCTCATATTAGTCACATGCCTCCCAGGAGTGTCACATCACACCAGTCACATTGCACATGCGTGTGTCACATCATAACAGTTCCAAATTCACTTGTGTGTCACCTCACATGGTCACAATTGGCATGTCAATGTCACCACACATCTGTCACAAGACTCATGATTGTCACATCACACCTGTCCCAATGCCTGTGTGATTGTCACCTCATGGGTGTCATAATGTGCAAGTGTCACAACATTTCAGTCCCATTGTGCCTGTTAGGGTCACACTATTTCTGTCTCGACACACATGGCAGTGTTACCTGACATCTGTCTCAACAAGAGTGTGATTAGCACATCACATTTGTCACATGACTTCTGGAGTGTCATGTCATATGTGTCCCATCACATGAGTGTGTCATAGCACATCAGGCACAACCCACTTGTGTGTCACCTCACATGGTCACAACCAGCAAGTGGTTGACACCACACAGCTGTCACACACCACTTATGTGTGTCACATCCAAACTGTCACCATGCCCATGTGATGGTCACCTCATCTGTGTCATAACAGGCAAGTGTCACATATCTGTCACATCATGCCTGTGGCTGTCACCTATTTGTCTCAACACACATGTCAGTGTCACATGACATCTGTCACACCAAGAGTGTGATTGTCACCTCACATTTGTCATGTGCTTTATGGAGTGCCACATCATATCTGTCATCACACATGACAGTGTCATATCACATCAGGCACAAGCCCCTTGTGTGTCATCTCACATAGTCACAACCAGCATGTGGGTTTTCTCACACACTGCTTATGTGGGTCACATCACTGCTGTCACTGTGCCCTTGTGATTGTCACCTCCTCTGTGTCATCATGCACAACTGTCACATCATATCTGTCACATTGAGCCTGTGACTGTCATGCCATTTCTGTCTCAACACACATGGCAGTGTCACATGACATCTGTCACACCAAGACTGTGATTGTCACCTCACATTTGTCACATGCATTACAGAGTATCACACAGTATATGTCATTACACATGAGAATGTCACATAACTTCAGGCACAACCCAGGTGTGTATCAGCTCACCCTGTCACAATTGGCATGTGATTGTCACCACACATCTGTCACAAGCCTCTTATGATTGTCACATCACACCTGTCATAATGCCTGAGTGATTGTCACCTCATGTGTGTCATAACATGCAATTATCCAAAAATGTCAGTCACATTGTGCCTGTTATTGGTCACACCATTTCTACTTCAACACATGTGGCAGTGTCACCTGACATATGTCACACCTCGAGTGTGATTGTCACCTCACATTTGTCACATGTGTTATGGAGTGTCACATCATATCTGTCACATTACACATGGGAGTGAAATATCACATGAGGCACAACCCACTTGTGTGTCACCTCACATGGTCACAACCCACATGTTATTGTCACCACACATCTGTCACACATGCTTATGTGGGTCACGTCAAATCTGTTACAATGCCCATGTGATTGTCACCTCATCTGTGTTATAATATGCAAGTGTCACATCATATCTCTCATATCATGCCTGTGATCATCACATCATTTCTGTCTCAACACACGTGGCAGTGTCACCTGATATCTGTCACACCCACAGTGTGATTGTCACCTCACACTTGTCACACGTCTTCTGGGAGTGTCACATCATCCCTGTCACATCTGACATGTGCATGTCACATCACATCAGTCAAAACCCATATGTATGTGATCTCAGATGGTCACAATCTGCATATGATTGTCACCACACACTGGTCACAAGCCACTTATGAGTCTCACATCACAACTGTCACAATGCTCAAGTGACTGTCACCTCACATGTGTCTTCACGCACAACTGTCACATCATACCTGTCACATTGCACATGTGATTGTCACATCACATCAGATCCAACCCAGTTGTGTGTCACCTCCCATTGTCACAATTGGCATATGATTGTCACCACACATCTGTCACACATACTTCTGTGTGTTACATCAAAACTGTTATAACACCCATGTGACTGTCACTTCTCCTATGTCAGAATGCACGTGTCACATCATAGCTGTCACATCGTGCCTGTGACTCTCGCATCATTTCTGTCTCAACACATGTGGCAGTGTCACCTGGCATCTGTCACACCCAGAGTGTGTTTGTCACCTCCCATTTGTCAGGTGCCTTACAAAGTGTCATGTTTCCCTGTCACATCACATATGGGACTGTCACGTCACATCCATCACCACCCATTTGTCACCTCATGTGTTCACCACTGGCATATGATTGTCACCACACATCTGTCACAAGCCTCTTATCAGTGTCATATCACAACTGTCACCACACCCATGTGGCCGTTACCTCACATGTGTCATAACATGAAAGCATTATATCGTATCTATCCCATCACACTTATGATTATCACGTCACTTCTGTCTCAGCCCATGTGGGTGTGTCATCTGACATCTGTCATACCCTGAGTGTGAGTGTCACATCACATGTGTCAAATGCCTTCCAGAGTGTCACATCATATCTGTCGCATCACATGTGAGAGTGTCATATCTCATCAGGTACAACCCACTTGTGTCACCTCACATGGTCACAACCAGCATGTGGTTGTCATCACACACCTGTCACACATTGCTTATGTGTGTCACATCACAACTGTCACAACACTCATGTGATTGTTACCTCAACATGTGTCTTAAGAGGCAAGTGTCACATCATAGCTATCACATCATGCCTGTGGCTCTCATATCATTTCTGTCTCAACACATGTGGCATTGTCACCTGATACCTGTCACACTCAGAGTGGTATTGTGACCTCAATTTGTCAGAAGACTTCCAGAAGCATTACAGCATACCTGTCACTTCACATGTGCATGTCACATCATGTCCATCACAACCCACATGCATGTCAACTCAGAAGGTCACAATCAGCATACGATTGTCACCACTCATTTGTCCCAAGCCATTTATGATTGTCACATCTCAACTGTCACAACGCTTCTGTGGTTGTCATCCCACATGTATCTTAACATGCAAATGCCCCATCATATGTGTCGCATTGCACCTGTGATTGTCATATCACATCTGTCTCAACACACATGAGAGTGTCTCCTGACATGTGTCACACCCAGAGAGTGATTGTCACCTCATATAAGTCACATGCCATGCAGGAGTGTCACATCATACCTCTCATATCACACATGTGTGTGTCACATCAGATCAGTTCCAATCAACTTGTGTGTCACCTCACATTGTCACTTGCTTTACAGAGCATCGCATCATACCTGTCATCACACATGAGAGTCATATCACATCAAGCACAAGCCATTTGTGTGTCACCTCACGTGATCACCACACATGTGTCACACATGCTTATGTGTGTCACATCAAAACTGTTACAAGGCCCATGTGATTGTCACATCACCTGTGTTGTAACACGCAAGTGCCATAACATATCAGTCACATCATGTCTGTTATTGTCACAGCATTTCTGCCTCAACAAATGTGGCAGTGTCATCTGACATCTGTTACACCCATAGTGTGTTACCTCACATTTGGCACATGCTTTACAGAGTGACACATCCTATCTGTCATCACACATGAGAGTGTCATATCACATCAGGCACAGCCCACTTGTGTGTCACCTCACATGGTCACAACTGGCATGTGATTGTCACCGCACATCTGTCACAAGCTGCTTATGACGGTCACATCACAACTGTCACAATGTTCATGTATTTGTCACCTCATGTGTCTTAATGCCCAAGGGTCACATCATACCTGTGTCATTGCACATGTGATTGTCACATCACATGGGTCTCAACACACTTGAGAGTGTCACCTGACTCCTGTGACACACAGAGTGTGATTGTCCCCTCATATTAGTCACATGCCTCCCAGGAGTGTCACATCACACCAGTCACATTGCACATGCGTGTGTCACATCATAACAGTTCCAAATTCACTTGTGTGTCACCTCACATGGTCACAATTGGCATGTCAATGTCACCACACATCTGTCACAAGACTCATGATTGTCACATCACACCTGTCCCAATGCCTGTGTGATTGTCACCTCATGGGTGTCATAATGTGCAAGTGTCACAACATTTCAGTCCCATTGTGCCTGTTAGGGTCACACTATTTCTGTCTCGACACACATGGCAGTGTTACCTGACATCTGTCTCAACAAGAGTGTGATTAGCACATCACATGTGTCACATGACTTCTGGAGTGTCATGTCACATGTGTCCCATCACATGAGTGTGTCATAGCACATCAGGCACAACCCACTTGTGTGTCACCTCACATGGTCACAACCAGCAAGTGGTTGACACCACACAGCTGTCACACACCACTTATGTGTGTCCCATCCAAACTGTCACCATGCCCATGTGATGGTCACCTCATCTGTGTCATAACAGGCAAGTGTCACATATCTGTCACATCATGCCTGTGGCTGTCACCTATTTGTCTCAACACACATGTCAGTGTCACATGACATCTGTCACACCAAGAGTGTGATTGTCACCTCACATTTGTCATGTGCTTTATGGAGTGCCACATCATATCTGTCATCACACATGACAGTGTCATATCACATCAGGCACAAGCCCCTTGTGTGTCATCTCACATAGTCACAACCAGCATGTGGGTTTTCTCACACACTGCTTATGTGGGTCACATCACTGCTGTCACTGTGCCCTTGTGATTGTCACCTCCTCTGTGTCATCATGCACAACTGTCACATCATATCTGTCACATTGAGCCTGTGACTGTCATGCCATTTCTGTCTCAACACACATGGCAGTGTCACATGACATCTGTCACACCAAGACTGTGATTGTCACCTCACATTTGTCACATGCATTACAGAGTATCACACAGTATATGTCATTACACATGAGAATGTCACATAACTTCAGGCACAACCCAGGTGTGTATCAGCTCACCCTGTCACAATTGGCATGTGATTGTCACCACACATCTGTCACAAGCCTCTTATGATTGTCACATCACACCTGTCATAATGCCTGAGTGATTGTCACCTCATGTGTGTCATAACATGCAATTATCCAAAAATGTCAGTCACATTGTGCCTGTTATTGGTCACACCATTTCTACTTCAACACATGTGGCAGTGTCACCTGACATATGTCACACCTCGAGTGTGATTGTCACCTCACATTTGTCACATGTGTTATGGAGTGTCACATCATATCTGTCACATTACACATGGGAGTGAAATATCACATGAGGCACAACCCACTTGTGTGTCACCTCACATGGTCACAACCCACATGTTATTGTCACCACACATCTGTCACACATGCTTATGTGGGTCACGTCAAATCTGTTACAATGCCCATGTGATTGTCACCTCATCTGTGTTATAATATGCAAGTGTCACATCATATCTCTCATATCATGCCTGTGATCATCACATCATTTCTGTCTCAACACACGTGGCAGTGTCACCTGATATCTGTCACACCCACAGTGTGATTGTCACCTCACACTTGTCACACGTCTTCTGGGAGTGTCACATCATCCCTGTCACATCTGACATGTGCATGTCACATCACATCAGTCAAAACCCATATGTATGTGATCTCAGATGGTCACAATCTGCATATGATTGTCACCACACACTGGTCACAAGCCACTTATGAGTCTCACATCACAACTGTCACAATGCTCAAGTGACTGTCACCTCACATGTGTCTTCACGCACAACTGTCACATCATACCTGTCACATTGCACATGTGATTGTCACATCACATCAGATCCAACCCAGTTGTGTGTCACCTCCCATTGTCACAATTGGCATATGATTGTCACCACACATCTGTCACACATACTTCTGTGTGTTACATCAAAACTGTTATAACACCCATGTGACTGTCACTTCTCCTATGTCAGAATGCACGTGTCACATCATAGCTGTCACATCGTGCCTGTGACTCTCGCATCATTTCTGTCTCAACACATGTGGCAGTGTCACCTGGCATCTGTCACACCCAGAGTGTGTTTGTCACCTCCCATTTGTCAGGTGCCTTACAAAGTGTCATGTTTCCCTGTCACATCACATATGGGACTGTCACGTCACATCCATCACCACCCATTTGTCACCTCATGTGTTCACCACTGGCATATGATTGTCACCACACATCTGTCACAAGCCTCTTATCAGTGTCATATCACAACTGTCACCACACCCATGTGGCCGTTACCTCACATGTGTCATAACATGAAAACATTATATCGTATCTATCCCATCACACTTATGATTATCACGTCACTTCTGTCTCAGCCCATGTGGGTGTGTCATCTGACATCTGTCATACCCTGAGTGTGAGTGTCACATCACATGTGTCAAATGCCTTCCAGAGTGTCACATCATATCTGTCGCATCACATGTGAGAGTGTCATATCTCATCAGGTACAACCCACTTGTGTCACCTCACATGGTCACAACCAGCATGTGGTTGTCATCACACACCTGTCACACATTGCTTATGTGTGTCACATCACAACTGTCACAACACTCATGTGATTGTTACCTCAACATGTGTCTTAAGAGGCAAGTGTCACATCATAGCTATCACATCATGCCTGTGGCTCTCATATCATTTCTGTCTCAACACATGTGGCATTGTCACCTGATACCTGTCACACTCAGAGTGTTATTGTGACCTCAATTTGTCAGAAGACTTCCAGAAGCATTACAGCATACCTGTCACTTCACATGTGCATGTCACATCATGTCCATCACAACCCACATGCATGTCAACTCAGAAGGTCACAATCAGCATACGATTGTCACCACTCATTTGTCCCAAGCCATTTATGATTGTCACATCACAACTGTCACAACGCTTCTGTGGTTGTCATCCCACATGTATCTTAACATGCAAATGCCCCATCATATGTGTCGCATTGCACCTGTGATTGTCATATCACATCTGTCTCAACACGCATGAGAGTGTCTCCTGACATGTGTCACACCCAGAGAGTGATTGTCACCTCATATAAGTCACATGCCATGCAGGAGTGTCACATCATACCTCTCATATCACACATGTGTGTGTCACATCAGATCAGTTCCAATCAACTTGTGTGTCACCTCACATTGTCACTTGCTTTACAGAGCATCGCATCATACCTGTCGTCACACATGAGAGTCATATCACATCAAGCACAAGCCATTTGTGTGTCACCTCACGTGATCACCACACATGTGTCACACATGCTTATGTGTGTCACATCAAAACTGTTACAAGGCCCATGTGATTGTCACATCACCTGTGTTGTAACACGCAAGTGCCATAACATATCAGTCACATCATGTCTGTTATTGTCACAGCATTTCTGCCTCAACAAATGTGGCAGTGTCATCTGACATCTGTTACACCCATAGTGTGTTACCTCACATTTGGCACATGCTTTACAGAGTGACACATCCTATCTGTCATCACACATGAGAGTGTCATATCACATCAGGCACAGCCCACTTGTGTGTCACCTCACATGGTCACAACTGGCATGTGATTGTCACCGCACATCTGTCACAAGCTGCTTATGACGGTCACATCACAACTGTCACAATGTTCATGTATTTGTCACCTCATGTGTCTTAATGCCCAAGGGTCACATCATACCTGTGTCATTGCACATGTGATTGTCACATCACATGGGTCTCAACACACTTGAGAGTGTCACCTGACTCCTGTGACACACAGAGTGTGATTGTCCCCTCATATTAGTCACATGCCTCCCAGGAGTGTCACATCACACCAGTCACATTGCACATGCGTGTGTCACATCATAACAGTTCCAAATTCACTTGTGTGTCACCTCACATGGTCACAATTGGCATGTCAATGTCACCACACATCTGTCACAAGACTCATGATTGTCACATCACACCTGTCCCAATGCCTGTGTGATTGTCACCTCATGGGTGTCATAATGTGCAAGTGTCACAACATTTCAGTCCCATTGTGCCTGTTAGGGTCACACTATTTCTGTCTCGACACACATGGCAGTGTTACCTGACATCTGTCTCAACAAGAGTGTGATTAGCACATCACATTTGTCACATGACTTCTGGAGTGTCATGTCATATGTGTCCCATCACATGAGTGTGTCATAGCACATCAGGCACAACCCACTTGTGTGTCACCTCACATGGTCACAACCAGCAAGTGGTTGACACCACACAGCTGTCACACACCACTTATGTGTGTCACATCCAAACTGTCACCATGCCCATGTGATGGTCACCTCATCTGTGTCATAACAGGCAAGTGTCACATATCTGTCACATCATGCCTGTGGCTGTCACCTATTTGTCTCAACACACATGTCAGTGTCACATGACATCTGTCACACCAAGAGTGTGATTGTCACCTCACATTTGTCATGTGCTTTATGGAGTGCCACATCATATCTGTCATCACACATGACAGTGTCATATCACATCAGGCACAAGCCCCTTGTGTGTCATCTCACATAGTCACAACCAGCATGTGGGTTTTCTCACACACTGCTTATGTGGGTCACATCACTGCTGTCACTGTGCCCTTGTGATTGTCACCTCCTCTGTGTCATCATGCACAACTGTCACATCATATCTGTCACATTGAGCCTGTGACTGTCATGCCATTTCTGTCTCAACACACATGGCAGTGTCACATGACATCTGTCACACCAAGACTGTGATTGTCACCTCACATTTGTCACATGCATTACAGAGTATCACACAGTATATGTCATTACACATGAGAATGTCACATAACTTCAGGCACAACCCACGTGTGTATCAGCTCACCCTGTCACAATTGGCATGTGATTGTCACCACACATCTGTCACAAGCCTCTTATGATTGTCACATCACACCTGTCATAATGCCTGAGTGATTGTCACCTCATGTGTGTCATAACATGCAATTATCCAAAAATGTCAGTCACATTGTGCCTGTTATTGGTCACACCATTTCTACTTCAACACATGTGGCAGTGTCACCTGACATATGTCACACCTCGAGTGTGATTGTCACCTCACATTTGTCACATGTGTTATGGAGTGTCACATCATATCTGTCACATTACACATGGGAGTGAAATATCACATGAGGCACAACCCACTTGTGTGTCACCTCACATGGTCACAACCCACATGTTATTGTCACCACACATCTGTCACACATGCTTATGTGGGTCACGTCAAATCTGTTACAATGCCCATGTGATGGTCACCTCATCTGTGTTATAATATGCAAGTGTCACATCATATCTCTCATATCATGCCTGTGATCATCACATCATTTCTGTCTCAACACACGTGGCAGTGTCACCTGATATCTGTCACACCCACAGTGTGATTGTCACCTCACACTTGTCACACGTCTTCTGGGAGTGTCACATCATCCCTGTCACATCTGACATGTGCATGTCACATCACATCAGTCAAAACCCATATGTATGTGATCTCAGATGGTCACAATCTGCATATGATTGTCACCACACACTAGTCACAAGCCACTTATGAGTCTCACATCACAACTGTCACAATGCTCAAGTGACTGTCACCTCACATGTGTCTTCACGCACAACTGTCACATCATACCTGTCACATTGCACATGTGATTGTCACATCACATCAGATCCAACCCAGTTGTGTGTCACCTCCCATTGTCACAATTGGCATATGATTGTCACCACACATCTGTCACACATACTTCTGTGTGTTACATCAAAACTGTTATAACACCCATGTGACTGTCACTTCTCCTATGTCAGAATGCACGTGTCACATCATAGCTGTCACATCGTGCCTGTGACTCTCGCATCATTTCTGTCTCAACACATGTGGCAGTGTCACCTGGCATCTGTCACACCCAGAGTGTGTTTGTCACCTCCCATTTGTCAGGTGCCTTACAAAGTGTCATGTTTCCCTGTCACATCACATATGGGACTGTCACGTCACATCCATCACCACCCATTTGTCACCTCATGTGTTCACCACTGGCATATGATTGTCACCACACATCTGTCACAAGCCTCTTATCAGTGTCATATCACAACTGTCACCACACCCATGTGGCCGTTACCTCACATGTGTCATAACATGAAAGCATTATATCGTATCTATCCCATCACACTTATGATTATCACGTCACTTCTGTCTCAGCCCATGTGGGTGTGTCATCTGACATCTGTCATACCCTGAGTGTGAGTGTCACATCACATGTGTCAAATGCCTTCCAGAGTGTCACATCATATCTGTCGCATCACATGTGAGAGTGTCATATCTCATCAGGTACAACCCACTTGTGTCACCTCACATGGTCACAACCAGCATGTGGTTGTCATCACACACCTGTCACACATTGCTTATGTGTGTCACATCACAACTGTCACAACACTCATGTGATTGTTACCTCAACATGTGTCTTAAGAGGCAAGTGTCACATCATAGCTATCACATCATGCCTGTGGCTCTCATATCATTTCTGTCTCAACACATGTGGCATTGTCACCTGATACCTGTCACACTCAGAGTGGTATTGTGACCTCAATTTGTCAGAAGACTTCCAGAAGCATTACAGCATACCTGTCACTTCACATGTGCATGTCACATCATGTCCATCACAACCCACATGCATGTCAACTCAGAAGGTCACAATCAGCATACGATTGTCACCACTCATTTGTCCCAAGCCATTTATGATTGTCACATCACAACTGTCACAACGCTTCTGTGGTTGTCATCCCACATGTATCTTAACATGCAAATGCCCCATCATATGTGTCGCATTGCACCTGTGATTGTCATATCACATCTGTCTCAACACGCATGAGAGTGTCTCCTGACATGTGTCACACCCAGAGAGTGATTGTCACCTCATATAAGTCACATGCCATGCAGGAGTGTCACATCATACCTCTCATATCACACATGTGTGTGTCACATCAGATCAGTTCCAATCAACTTGTGTGTCACCTCACATTGTCACTTGCTTTACAGAGCATCGCATCATACCTGTCATCACACATGAGAGTCATATCACATCAAGCACAAGCCATTTGTGTGTCACCTCACGTGATCACCACACATGTGTCACACATGCTTATGTGTGTCACATCAAAACTGTTACAAGGCCCATGTGATTGTCACATCACCTGTGTTGTAACACGCAAGTGCCATAACATATCAGTCACATCATGTCTGTTATTGTCACAGCATTTCTGCCTCAACAAATGTGGCAGTGTCATCTGACATCTGTTACACCCATAGTGTGTTACCTCACATTTGGCACATGCTTTACAGAGTGACACATCCTATCTGTCATCACACATGAGAGTGTCATATCACATCAGGCACAGCCCACTTGTGTGTCACCTCACATGGTCACAACTGGCATGTGATTGTCACCGCACATCTGTCACAAGCTGCTTATGACGGTCACATCACAACTGTCACAATGTTCATGTATTTGTCACCTCATGTGTCTTAATGCCCAAGGGTCACATCATACCTGTGTCATTGCACATGTGATTGTCACATCACATGGGTCTCAACACACTTGAGAGTGTCACCTGACTCCTGTGACACACAGAGTGTGATTGTCCCCTCATATTAGTCACATGCCTCCCAGGAGTGTCACATCACACCAGTCACATTGCACATGCGTGTGTCACATCATAACAGTTCCAAATTCACTTGTGTGTCACCTCACATGGTCACAATTGGCATGTCAATGTCACCACACATCTGTCACAAGACTCATGATTGTCACATCACACCTGTCCCAATGCCTGTGTGATTGTCACCTCATGGGTGTCATAATGTGCAAGTGTCACAACATTTCAGTCCCATTGTGCCTGTTAGGGTCACACTATTTCTGTCTCGACACACATGGCAGTGTTACCTGACATCTGTCTCAACAAGAGTGTGATTAGCACATCACATTTGTCACATGACTTCTGGAGTGTCATGTCATATGTGTCCCATCACATGAGTGTGTCATAGCACATCAGGCACAACCCACTTGTGTGTCACCTCACATGGTCACAACCAGCAAGTGGTTGACACCACACAGCTGTCACACACCACTTATGTGTGTCCCATCCAAACTGTCACCATGCCCATGTGATGGTCACCTCATCTGTGTCATAACAGGCAAGTGTCACATATCTGTCACATCATGCCTGTGGCTGTCACCTATTTGTCTCAACACACATGTCAGTGTCACATGACATCTGTCACACCAAGAGTGTGATTGTCACCTCACATTTGTCATGTGCTTTATGGAGTGCCACATCATATCTGTCATCACACATGACAGTGTCATATCACATCAGGCACAAGCCCCTTGTGTGTCATCTCACATAGTCACAACCAGCATGTGGGTTTTCTCACACACTGCTTATGTGGGTCACATCACTGCTGTCACTGTGCCCTTGTGATTGTCACCTCCTCTGTGTCATCATGCACAACTGTCACATCATATCTGTCACATTGAGCCTGTGACTGTCATGCCATTTCTGTCTCAACACACATGGCAGTGTCACATGACATCTGTCACACCAAGACTGTGATTGTCACCTCACATTTGTCACATGCATTACAGAGTATCACACAGTATATGTCATTACACATGAGAATGTCACATAACTTCAGGCACAACCCAGGTGTGTATCAGCTCACCCTGTCACAATTGGCATGTGATTGTCACCACACATCTGTCACAAGCCTCTTATGATTGTCACATCACACCTGTCATAATGCCTGAGTGATTGTCACCTCATGTGTGTCATAACATGCAATTATCCAAAAATGTCAGTCACATTGTGCCTGTTATTGGTCACACCATTTCTACTTCAACACATGTGGCAGTGTCACCTGACATATGTCACACCTCGAGTGTGATTGTCACCTCACATTTGTCACATGTGTTATGGAGTGTCACATCATATCTGTCACATTACACATGGGAGTGAAATATCACATGAGGCACAACCCACTTGTGTGTCACCTCACATGGTCACAACCCACATGTTATTGTCACCACACATCTGTCACACATGCTTATGTGGGTCACGTCAAATCTGTTACAATGCCCATGTGATTGTCACCTCATCTGTGTTATAATATGCAAGTGTCACATCATATCTCTCATATCATGCCTGTGATCATCACATCATTTCTGTCTCAACACACGTGGCAGTGTCACCTGATATCTGTCACACCCACAGTGTGATTGTCACCTCACACTTGTCACACGTCTTCTGGGAGTGTCACATCATCCCTGTCACATCTGACATGTGCATGTCACATCACATCAGTCAAAACCCATATGTATGTGATCTCAGATGGTCACAATCTGCATATGATTGTCACCACACACTGGTCACAAGCCACTTATGAGTCTCACATCACAACTGTCACAATGCTCAAGTGACTGTCACCTCACATGTGTCTTCACGCACAACTGTCACATCATACCTGTCACATTGCACATGTGATTGTCACATCACATCAGATCCAACCCAGTTGTGTGTCACCTCCCATTGTCACAATTGGCATATGATTGTCACCACACATCTGTCACACATACTTCTGTGTGTTACATCAAAACTGTTATAACACCCATGTGACTGTCACTTCTCCTATGTCAGAATGCACGTGTCACATCATAGCTGTCACATCGTGCCTGTGACTCTCGCATCATTTCTGTCTCAACACATGTGGCAGTGTCACCTGGCATCTGTCACACCCAGAGTGTGTTTGTCACCTCCCATTTGTCAGGTGCCTTACAAAGTGTCATGTTTCCCTGTCACATCACATATGGGACTGTCACGTCACATCCATCACCACCCATTTGTCACCTCATGTGTTCACCACTGGCATATGATTGTCACCACACATCTGTCACAAGCCTCTTATCAGTGTCATATCACAACTGTCACCACACCCATGTGGCCGTTACCTCACATGTGTCATAACATGAAAGCATTATATCGTATCTATCCCATCACACTTATGATTATCACGTCACTTCTGTCTCAGCCCATGTGGGTGTGTCATCTGACATCTGTCATACCCTGAGTGTGAGTGTCACATCACATGTGTCAAATGCCTTCCAGAGTGTCACATCATATCTGTCGCATCACATGTGAGAGTGTCATATCTCATCAGGTACAACCCACTTGTGTCACCTCACATGGTCACAACCAGCATGTGGTTGTCATCACACACCTGTCACACATTGCTTATGTGTGTCACATCACAACTGTCACAACACTCATGTGATTGTTACCTCAACATGTGTCTTAAGAGGCAAGTGTCACATCATAGCTATCACATCATGCCTGTGGCTCTCATATCATTTCTGTCTCAACACATGTGGCATTGTCCCCTGATACCTGTCACACTCAGAGTGGTATTGTGACCTCAATTTGTCAGAAGACTTCCAGAAGCATTACAGCATACCTGTCACTTCACATGTGCATGTCACATCATGTCCATCACAACCCACATGCATGTCAACTCAGAAGGTCACAATCAGCATACGATTGTCACCACTCATTTGTCCCAAGCCATTTATGATTGTCACATCACAACTGTCACAACGCTTCTGTGGTTGTCATCCCACATGTATCTTAACATGCAAATGCCCCATCATATGTGTCGCATTGCACCTGTGATTGTCATATCACATCTGTCTCAACACGCATGAGAGTGTCTCCTGACATGTGTCACACCCAGAGAGTGAGTGTCACCTCATATAAGTCACATGCCATGCAGGAGTGTCACATCATACCTCTCATATCACACATGTGTGTGTCACATCAGATCAGTTCCAATCAACTTGTGTGTCACCTCACATTGTCACTTGCTTTACAGAGCATCGCATCATACCTGTCGTCACACATGAGAGTCATATCACATCAAGCACAAGCCATTTGTGTGTCACCTCACGTGATCACCACACATGTGTCACACATGCTTATGTGTGTCACATCAAAACTGTTACAAGGCCCATGTGATTGTCACATCACCTGTGTTGTAACACGCAAGTGCCATAACATATCAGTCACATCATGTCTGTTATTGTCACAGCATTTCTGCCTCAACAAATGTGGCAGTGTCATCTGACATCTGTTACACCCATAGTGTGTTACCTCACATTTGGCACATGCTTTACAGAGTGACACATCCTATCTGTCATCACACATGAGAGTGTCATATCACATCAGGCACAGCCCACTTGTGTGTCACCTCACATGGTCACAACTGGCATGTGATTGTCACCGCACATCTGTCACAAGCTGCTTATGACGGTCACATCACAACTGTCACAATGTTCATGTATTTGTCACCTCATGTGTCTTAATGCCCAAGGGTCACATCATACCTGTGTCATTGCACATGTGATTGTCACATCACATGGGTCTCAACACACTTGAGAGTGTCACCTGACTCCTGTGACACACAGAGTGTGATTGTCCCCTCATATTAGTCACATGCCTCCCAGGAGTGTCACATCACACCAGTCACATTGCACATGCGTGTGTCACATCGTAACAGTTCCAAATTCACTTGTGTGTCACCTCACATGGTCACAATTGGCATGTCAATGTCACCACACATCTGTCACAAGACTCATGATTGTCACATCACACCTGTCCCAATGCCTGTGTGATTGTCACCTCATGGGTGTCATAATGTGCAAGTGTCACAACATTTCAGTCCCATTGTGCCTGTTAGGGTCACACTATTTCTGTCTCGACACACATGGCAGTGTTACCTGACATCTGTCTCAACAAGAGTGTGATTAGCACATCACATTTGTCACATGACTTCTGGAGTGTCATGTCATATGTGTCCCATCACATGAGTGTGTCATAGCACATCAGGCACAACCCACTTGTGTGTCACCTCACATGGTCACAACCAGCAAGTGGTTGACACCACACAGCTGTCACACACCACTTATGTGTGTCCCATCCAAACTGTCACCATGCCCATGTGATGGTCACCTCATCTGTGTCATAACAGGCAAGTGTCACATATCTGTCACATCATGCCTGTGGCTGTCACCTATTTGTCTCAACACACATGTCAGTGTCACATGACATCTGTCACACCAAGAGTGTGATTGTCACCTCACATTTGTCATGTGCTTTATGGAGTGCCACATCATATCTGTCATCACACATGACAGTGTCATATCACATCAGGCACAAGCCCCTTGTGTGTCATCTCACATAGTCACAACCAGCATGTGGGTTTTCTCACACACTGCTTATGTGGGTCACATCACTGCTGTCACTGTGCCCTTGTGATTGTCACCTCCTCTGTGTCATCATGCACAACTGTCACATCATATCTGTCACATTGAGCCTGTGACTGTCATGCCATTTCTGTCTCAACACACATGGCAGTGTCACATGACATCTGTCACACCAAGACTGTGATTGTCACCTCACATTTGTCACATGCATTACAGAGTATCACACAGTATATGTCATTACACATGAGAATGTCACATAACTTCAGGCACAACCCACGTGTGTATCAGCTCACCCTGTCACAATTGGCATGTGATTGTCACCACACATCTGTCACAAGCCTCTTATGATTGTCACATCACACCTGTCATAATGCCTGAGTGATTGTCACCTCATGTGTGTCATAACATGCAATTATCCAAAAATGTCAGTCACATTGTGCCTGTTATTGGTCACACCATTTCTACTTCAACACATGTGGCAGTGTCACCTGACATATGTCACACCTCGAGTGTGATTGTCACCTCACATTTGTCACATGTGTTATGGAGTGTCACATCATATCTGTCACATTACACATGGGAGTGAAATATCACATGAGGCACAACCCACTTGTGTGTCACCTCACATGGTCACAACCCACATGTTATTGTCACCACACATCTGTCACACATGCTTATGTGGGTCACGTCAAATCTGTTACAATGCCCATGTGATGGTCACCTCATCTGTGTTATAATATGCAAGTGTCACATCATATCTCTCATATCATGCCTGTGATCATCACATCATTTCTGTCTCAACACACGTGGCAGTGTCACCTGATATCTGTCACACCCACAGTGTGATTGTCACCTCACACTTGTCACACGTCTTCTGGGAGTGTCACATCATCCCTGTCACCTCTGACATGTGCAGGTCACATCACATCAGTCAAAACCCATATGTATGTGATCTCAGATGGTCACAATCTGCATATGATTGTCACCACACACTAGTCACAAGCCACTTATGAGTCTCACATCACAACTGTCACAATGCTCAAGTGACTGTCACCTCACATGTGTCTTCACGCACAACTGTCACATCATACCTGTCACATTGCACATGTGATTGTCACATCACATCAGATCCAACCCAGTTGTGTGTCACCTCCCATTGTCACAATTGGCATATGATTGTCACCACACATCTGTCACACATACTTCTGTGTGTTACATCAAAACTGTTATAACACCCATGTGACTGTCACTTCTCCTATGTCAGAATGCACGTGTCACTTCATAGCTGTCACATCGTGCCTGTGACTCTCGCATCATTTCTGTCTCAACACATGTGGCAGTGTCACCTGGCATCTGTCACACCCAGAGTGTGTTTGTCACCTCCCATTTGTCAGGTGCCTTACAAAGTGTCATGTTTCCCTGTCACATCACATATGGGACTGTCACGTCACATCCATCACCACCCATTTGTCACCTCATGTGTTCACCACTGGCATATGATTGTCACCACACATCTGTCACAAGCCTCTTATCAGTGTCATATCACAACTGTCACCACACCCATGTGGCCGTTACCTCACATGTGTCATAACATGAAAGCATTATATCGTATCTATCCCATCACACTTATGATTATCACGTCACTTCTGTCTCAGCCCATGTGGGTGTGTCATCTGACATCTGTCATACCCTGAGTGTGAGTGTCACATCACATGTGTCAAATGCCTTCCAGAGTGTCACATCATATCTGTCGCATCACATGTGAGAGTGTCATATCTCATCAGGTACAACCCACTTGTGTCACCTCACATGGTCACAACCAGCATGTGGTTGTCATCACACACCTGTCACACATTGCTTATGTGTGTCACATCACAACTGTCACAACACTCATGTGATTGTTACCTCAACATGTGTCTTAAGAGGCAAGTGTCACATCATAGCTATCACATCATGCCTGTGGCTCTCATATCATTTCTGTCTCAACACATGTGGCATTGTCACCTGATACCTGTCACACTCAGAGTGGTATTGTGACCTCAATTTGTCAGAAGACTTCCAGAAGCATTACAGCATACCTGTCACTTCACATGTGCATGTCACATCATGTCCATCACAACCCACATGCATGTCAACTCAGAAGGTCACAATCAGCATACGATTGTCACCACTCATTTGTCCCAAGCCATTTATGATTGTCACATCACAACTGTCACAACGCTTCTGTGGTTGTCATCCCACATGTATCTTAACATGCAAATGCCCCATCATATGTGTCGCATTGCACCTGTGATTGTCATATCACATCTGTCTCAACACGCATGAGAGTGTCTCCTGACATGTGTCACACCCAGAGAGTGATTGTCACCTCATATAAGTCACATGCCATGCAGGAGTGTCACATCATACCTCTCATATCACACATGTGTGTGTCACATCAGATCAGTTCCAATCAACTTGTGTGTCACCTCACATTGTCACTTGCTTTACAGAGCATCGCATCATACCTGTCATCACACATGAGAGTCATATCACATCAAGCACAAGCCATTTGTGTGTCACCTCACGTGATCACCACACATGTGTCACACATGCTTATGTGTGTCACATCAAAACTGTTACAAGGCCCATGTGATTGTCACATCACCTGTGTTGTAACACGCAAGTGCCATAACATATCAGTCACATCATGTCTGTTATTGTCACAGCATTTCTGCCTCAACAAATGTGGCAGTGTCATCTGACATCTGTTACACCCATAGTGTGTTACCTCACATTTGGCACATGCTTTACAGAGTGACACATCCTATCTGTCATCACACATGAGAGTGTCATATCACATCAGGCACAGCCCACTTGTGTGTCACCTCACATGGTCACAACTGGCATGTGATTGTCACCGCACATCTGTCACAAGCTGCTTATGACGGTCACATCACAACTGTCACAATGTTCATGTATTTGTCACCTCATGTGTCTTAATGCCCAAGGGTCACATCATACCTGTGTCATTGCACATGTGATTGTCACATCACATGGGTCTCAACACACTTGAGAGTGTCACCTGACTCCTGTGACACACAGAGTGTGATTGTCCCCTCATATTAGTCACATGCCTCCCAGGAGTGTCACATCACACCAGTCACATTGCACATGCGTGTGTCACATCGTAACAGTTCCAAATTCACTTGTGTGTCACCTCACATGGTCACAATTGGCATGTCAATGTCACCACACATCTGTCACAAGACTCATGATTGTCACATCACACCTGTCCCAATGCCTGTGTGATTGTCACCTCATGGGTGTCATAATGTGCAAGTGTCACAACATTTCAGTCCCATTGTGCCTGTTAGGGTCACACTATTTCTGTCTCGACACACATGGCAGTGTTACCTGACATCTGTCTCAACAAGAGTGTGATTAGCACATCACATTTGTCACATGACTTCTGGAGTGTCATGTCATATGTGTCCCATCACATGAGTGTGTCATAGCACATCAGGCACAACCCACTTGTGTGTCACCTCACATGGTCACAACCAGCAAGTGGTTGACACCACACAGCTGTCACACACCACTTATGTGTGTCCCATCCAAACTGTCACCATGCCCATGTGATGGTCACCTCATCTGTGTCATAACAGGCAAGTGTCACATATCTGTCACATCATGCCTGTGGCTGTCACCTATTTGTCTCAACACACATGTCAGTGTCACATGACATCTGTCACACCAAGAGTGTGATTGTCACCTCACATTTGTCATGTGCTTTATGGAGTGCCACATCATATCTGTCATCACACATGACAGTGTCATATCACATCAGGCACAAGCCCCTTGTGTGTCATCTCACATAGTCACAACCAGCATGTGGGTTTTCTCACACACTGCTTATGTGGGTCACATCACTGCTGTCACTGTGCCCTTGTGATTGTCACCTCCTCTGTGTCATCATGCACAACTGTCACATCATATCTGTCACATTGAGCCTGTGACTGTCATGCCATTTCTGTCTCAACACACATGGCAGTGTCACATGACATCTGTCACACCAAGACTGTGATTGTCACCTCACATTTGTCACATGCATTACAGAGTATCACACAGTATATGTCATTACACATGAGAATGTCACATAACTTCAGGCACAACCCACGTGTGTATCAGCTCACCCTGTCACAATTGGCATGTGATTGTCACCACACATCTGTCACAAGCCTCTTATGATTGTCACATCACACCTGTCATAATGCCTGAGTGATTGTCACCTCATGTGTGTCATAACATGCAATTATCCAAAAATGTCAGTCACATTGTGCCTGTTATTGGTCACACCATTTCTACTTCAACACATGTGGCAGTGTCACCTGACATATGTCACACCTCGAGTGTGATTGTCACCTCACATTTGTCACATGTGTTATGGAGTGTCACATCATATCTGTCACATTACACATGGGAGTGAAATATCACATGAGGCACAACCCACTTGTGTGTCACCTCACATGGTCACAGCCCACATGTTATTGTCACCACACATCTGTCACACATGCTTATGTGGGTCACGTCAAATCTGTTACAATGCCCATGTGATTGTCACCTCATCTGTGTTATAATATGCAAGTGTCACATCATATCTCTCATATCATGCCTGTGATCATCACATCATTTCTGTCTCAACACACGTGGCAGTGTCACCTGATATCTGTCACACCCACAGTGTGATTGTCACCTCACACTTGTCACACGTCTTCTGGGAGTGTCACATCATCCCTGTCACATCTGACATGTGCATGTCACATCACATCAGTCAAAACCCATATGTATGTGATCTCAGATGGTCACAATCTGCATATGATTGTCACCACACACTGGTCACAAGCCACTTATGAGTCTCACATCACAACTGTCACAATGCTCAAGTGACTGTCACCTCACATGTGTCTTCACGCACAACTGTCACATCATACCTGTCACATTGCACATGTGATTGTCACATCACATCAGATCCAACCCAGTTGTGTGTCACCTCCCATTGTCACAATTGGCATATGATTGTCACCACACATCTGTCACACATACTTCTGTGTGTTACATCAAAACTGTTATAACACCCATGTGACTGTCACTTCTCCTATGTCAGAATGCACGTGTCACTTCATAGCTGTCACATCGTGCCTGTGACTCTCGCATCATTTCTGTCTCAACACATGTGGCAGTGTCACCTGGCATCTGTCACACCCAGAGTGTGTTTGTCACCTCCCATTTGTCAGGTGCCTTACAAAGTGTCATGTTTCCCTGTCACATCACATATGGGACTGTCACGTCACATCCATCACCACCCATTTGTCACCTCATGTGTTCACCACTGGCATATGATTGTCACCACACATCTGTCACAAGCCTCTTATCAGTGTCATATCACAACTGTCACCACACCCATGTGGCCGTTACCTCACATGTGTCATAACATGAAAGCATTATATCGTATCTATCCCATCACACTTATGATTATCACGTCACTTCTGTCTCAGCCCATGTGGGTGTGTCATCTGACATCTGTCATACCCTGAGTGTGAGTGTCACATCACATGTGTCAAATGCCTTCCAGAGTGTCACATCATATCTGTCGCATCACATGTGAGAGTGTCATATCTCATCAGGTACAACCCACTTGTGTCACCTCACATGGTCACAACCAGCATGTGGTTGTCATCACACACCTGTCACACATTGCTTATGTGTGTCACATCACAACTGTCACAACACTCATGTGATTGTTACCTCAACATGTGTCTTAAGAGGCAAGTGTCACATCATAGCTATCACATCATGCCTGTGGCTCTCATATCATTTCTGTCTCAACACATGTGGCATTGTCACCTGATACCTGTCACACTCAGAGTGGTATTGTGACCTCAATTTGTCAGAAGACTTCCAGAAGCATTACAGCATACCTGTCACTTCACATGTGCATGTCACATCATGTCCATCACAACCCACATGCATGTCAACTCAGAAGGTCACAATCAGCATACGATTGTCACCACTCATTTGTCCCAAGCCATTTATGATTGTCACATCACAACTGTCACAACGCTTCTGTGGTTGTCATCCCACATGTATCTTAACATGCAAATGCCCCATCATATGTGTCGCATTGCACCTGTGATTGTCATATCACATCTGTCTCAACACGCATGAGAGTGTCTCCTGACATGTGTCACACCCAGAGAGTGATTGTCACCTCATATAAGTCACATGCCATGCAGGAGTGTCACATCATACCTCTCATATCACACATGTGTGTGTCACATCAGATCAGTTCCAATCAACTTGTGTGTCACCTCACATTGTCACTTGCTTTACAGAGCATCGCATCATACCTGTCGTCACACATGAGAGTCATATCACATCAAGCACAAGCCATTTGTGTGTCACCTCACGTGATCACCACACATGTGTCACACATGCTTATGTGTGTCACATCAAAACTGTTACAAGGCCCATGTGATTGTCACATCACCTGTGTTGTAACACGCAAGTGCCATAACATATCAGTCACATCATGTCTGTTATTGTCACAGCATTTCTGCCTCAACAAATGTGGCAGTGTCATCTGACATCTGTTACACCCATAGTGTGTTACCTCACATTTGGCACATGCTTTACAGAGTGACACATCCTATCTGTCATCACACATGAGAGTGTCATATCACATCAGGCACAGCCCACTTGTGTGTCACCTCACATGGTCACAACTGGCATGTGATTGTCACCGCACATCTGTCACAAGCTGCTTATGACGGTCACATCACAACTGTCACAATGTTCATGTATTTGTCACCTCATGTGTCTTAATGCCCAAGGGTCACATCATACCTGTGTCATTGCACATGTGATTGTCACATCACATGGGTCTCAACACACTTGAGAGTGTCACCTGACTCCTGTGACACACAGAGTGTGATTGTCCCCTCATATTAGTCACATGCCTCCCAGGAGTGTCACATCACACCAGTCACATTGCACATGCGTGTGTCACACCGTAACAGTTCCTAATTCACTTGTGTGTCACCTCACATGGTCACAATTGGCATGTCAATGTCACCACACATCTGTCACAAGACTCATGATTGTCACATCACACCTGTCCCAATGCCTGTGTGATTGTCACCTCATGGGTGTCATAATGTGCAAGTGTCACAACATTTCAGTCCCATTGTGCCTGTTAGGGTCACACTATTTCTGTCTCGACACACATGGCAGTGTTACCTGACATCTGTCTCAACAAGAGTGTGATTAGCACATCACATTTGTCACATGACTTCTGGAGTGTCATGTCATATGTGTCCCATCACATGAGTGTGTCATAGCACATCAGGCACAACCCACTTGTGTGTCACCTCACATGGTCACAACCAGCAAGTGGTTGACACCACACAGCTGTCACACACCACTTATGTGTGTCCCATCCAAACTGTCACCATGCCCATGTGATGGTCACCTCATCTGTGTCATAACAGGCAAGTGTCACATATCTGTCACATCATGCCTGTGGCTGTCACCTATTTGTCTCAACACACATGTCAGTGTCACATGACATCTGTCACACCAAGAGTGTGATTGTCACCTCACATTTGTCATGTGCTTTATGGAGTGCCACATCATATCTGTCATCACACATGACAGTGTCATATCACATCAGGCACAAGCCCCTTGTGTGTCATCTCACATAGTCACAACCAGCATGTGGGTTTTCTCACACACTGCTTATGTGGGTCACATCACTGCTGTCACTGTGCCCTTGTGATTGTCACCTCCTCTGTGTCATCATGCACAACTGTCACATCATATCTGTCACATTGAGCCTGTGACTGTCATGCCATTTCTGTCTCAACACACATGGCAGTGTCACATGACATCTGTCACACCAAGACTGTGATTGTCACCTCACATTTGTCACATGCATTACAGAGTATCACACAGTATATGTCATTACACATGAGAATGTCACATAACTTCAGGCACAACCCACGTGTGTATCAGCTCACCCTGTCACAATTGGCATGTGATTGTCACCACACATCTGTCACAAGCCTCTTATGATTGTCACATCACACCTGTCATAATGCCTGAGTGATTGTCACCTCATGTGTGTCATAACATGCAATTATCCAAAAATGTCAGTCACATTGTGCCTGTTATTGGTCACACCATTTCTACTTCAACACATGTGGCAGTGTCACCTGACATATGTCACACCTCGAGTGTGATTGTCACCTCACATTTGTCACATGTGTTATGGAGTGTCACATCATATCTGTCACATTACACATGGGAGTGAAATATCACATGAGGCACAACCCACTTGTGTGTCACCTCACATGGTCACAACCCACATGTTATTGTCACCACACATCTGTCACACATGCTTATGTGGGTCACGTCAAATCTGTTACAATGCCCATGTGATGGTCACCTCATCTGTGTTATAATATGCAAGTGTCACATCATATCTCTCATATCATGCCTGTGATCATCACATCATTTCTGTCTCAACACACGTGGCAGTGTCACCTGATATCTGTCACACCCACAGTGTGATTGTCACCTCACACTTGTCACACGTCTTCTGGGAGTGTCACATCATCCCTGTCACCTCTGACATGTGCAGGTCACATCACATCAGTCAAAACCCATATGTATGTGATCTCAGATGGTCACAATCTGCATATGATTGTCACCACACACTAGTCACAAGCCACTTATGAGTCTCACATCACAACTGTCACAATGCTCAAGTGACTGTCACCTCACATGTGTCTTCACGCACAACTGTCACATCATACCTGTCACATTGCACATGTGATTGTCACATCACATCAGATCCAACCCAGTTGTGTGTCACCTCCCATTGTCACAATTGGCATATGATTGTCACCACACATCTGTCACACATACTTCTGTGTGTTACATCAAAACTGTTATAACACCCATGTGACTGTCACTTCTCCTATGTCAGAATGCACGTGTCACTTCATAGCTGTCACATCGTGCCTGTGACTCTCGCATCATTTCTGTCTCAACACATGTGGCAGTGTCACCTGGCATCTGTCACACCCAGAGTGTGTTTGTCACCTCCCATTTGTCAGGTGCCTTACAAAGTGTCATGTTTCCCTGTCACATCACATATGGGACTGTCACGTCACATCCATCACCACCCATTTGTCACCTCATGTGTTCACCACTGGCATATGATTGTCACCACACATCTGTCACAAGCCTCTTATCAGTGTCATATCACAACTGTCACCACACCCATGTGGCCGTTACCTCACATGTGTCATAACATGAAAGCATTATATCGTATCTATCCCATCACACTTATGATTATCACGTCACTTCTGTCTCAGCCCATGTGGGTGTGTCATCTGACATCTGTCATACCCTGAGTGTGAGTGTCACATCACATGTGTCAAATGCCTTCCAGAGTGTCACATCATATCTGTCGCATCACATGTGAGAGTGTCATATCTCATCAGGTACAACCCACTTGTGTCACCTCACATGGTCACAACCAGCATGTGGTTGTCATCACACACCTGTCACACATTGCTTATGTGTGTCACATCACAACTGTCACAACACTCATGTGATTGTTACCTCAACATGTGTCTTAAGAGGCAAGTGTCACATCATAGCTATCACATCATGCCTGTGGCTCTCATATCATTTCTGTCTCAACACATGTGGCATTGTCACCTGATACCTGTCACACTCAGAGTGGTATTGTGACCTCAATTTGTCAGAAGACTTCCAGAAGCATTACAGCATACCTGTCACTTCACATGTGCATGTCACATCATGTCCATCACAACCCACATGCATGTCAACTCAGAAGGTCACAATCAGCATACGATTGTCACCACTCATTTGTCCCAAGCCATTTATGATTGTCACATCACAACTGTCACAACGCTTCTGTGGTTGTCATCCCACATGTATCTTAACATGCAAATGCCCCATCATATGTGTCGCATTGCACCTGTGATTGTCATATCACATCTGTCTCAACACGCATGAGAGTGTCTCCTGACATGTGTCACACCCAGAGAGTGATTGTCACCTCATATAAGTCACATGCCATGCAGGAGTGTCACATCATACCTCTCATATCACACATGTGTGTGTCACATCAGATCAGTTCCAATCAACTTGTGTGTCACCTCACATTGTCACTTGCTTTACAGAGCATCGCATCATACCTGTCGTCACACATGAGAGTCATATCACATCAAGCACAAGCCATTTGTGTGTCACCTCACGTGATCACCACACATGTGTCACACATGCTTATGTGTGTCACATCAAAACTGTTACAAGGCCCATGTGATTGTCACATCACCTGTGTTGTAACACGCAAGTGCCATAACATATCAGTCACATCATGTCTGTTATTGTCACAGCATTTCTGCCTCAACAAATGTGGCAGTGTCATCTGACATCTGTTACACCCATAGTGTGTTACCTCACATTTGGCACATGCTTTACAGAGTGACACATCCTATCTGTCATCACACATGAGAGTGTCATATCACATCAGGCACAGCCCACTTGTGTGTCACCTCACATGGTCACAACTGGCATGTGATTGTCACCGCACATCTGTCACAAGCTGCTTATGACGGTCACATCACAACTGTCACAATGTTCATGTATTTGTCACCTCATGTGTCTTAATGCCCAAGGGTCACATCATACCTGTGTCATTGCACATGTGATTGTCACATCACATGGGTCTCAACACACTTGAGAGTGTCACCTGACTCCTGTGACACACAGAGTGTGATTGTCCCCTCATATTAGTCACATGCCTCCCAGGAGTGTCACATCACACCAGTCACATTGCACATGCGTGTGTCACATCATAACAGTTCCAAATTCACTTGTGTGTCACCTCACATGGTCACAATTGGCATGTCAATGTCACCACACATCTGTCACAAGACTCATGATTGTCACATCACACCTGTCCCAATGCCTGTGTGATTGTCACCTCATGGGTGTCATAATGTGCAAGTGTCACAACATTTCAGTCCCATTGTGCCTGTTAGGGTCACACTATTTCTGTCTCGACACACATGGCAGTGTTACCTGACATCTGTCTCAACAAGAGTGTGATTAGCACATCACATTTGTCACATGACTTCTGGAGTGTCATGTCATATGTGTCCCATCACATGAGTGTGTCATAGCACATCAGGCACAACCCACTTGTGTGTCACCTCACATGGTCACAACCAGCAAGTGGTTGACACCACACAGCTGTCACACACCACTTATGTGTGTCCCATCCAAACTGTCACCATGCCCATGTGATGGTCACCTCATCTGTGTCATAACAGGCAAGTGTCACATATCTGTCACATCATGCCTGTGGCTGTCACCTATTTGTCTCAACACACATGTCAGTGTCACATGACATCTGTCACACCAAGAGTGTGATTGTCACCTCACATTTGTCATGTGCTTTATGGAGTGCCACATCATATCTGTCATCACACATGACAGTGTCATATCACATCAGGCACAAGCCCCTTGTGTGTCATCTCACATAGTCACAACCAGCATGTGGGTTTTCTCACACACTGCTTATGTGGGTCACATCACTGCTGTCACTGTGCCCTTGTGATTGTCACCTCCTCTGTGTCATCATGCACAACTGTCACATCATATCTGTCACATTGAGCCTGTGACTGTCATGCCATTTCTGTCTCAACACACATGGCAGTGTCACATGACATCTGTCACACCAAGACTGTGATTGTCACCTCACATTTGTCACATGCATTACAGAGTATCACACAGTATATGTCATTACACATGAGAATGTCACATAACTTCAGGCACAACCCACGTGTGTATCAGCTCACCCTGTCACAATTGGCATGTGATTGTCACCACACATCTGTCACAAGCCTCTTATGATTGTCACATCACACCTGTCATAATGCCTGAGTGATTGTCACCTCATGTGTGTCATAACATGCAATTATCCAAAAATGTCAGTCACATTGTGCCTGTTATTGGTCACACCATTTCTACTTCAACACATGTGGCAGTGTCACCTGACATATGTCACACCTCGAGTGTGATTGTCACCTCACATTTGTCACATGTGTTATGGAGTGTCACATCATATCTGTCACATTACACATGGGAGTGAAATATCACATGAGGCACAACCCACTTGTGTGTCACCTCACATGGTCACAGCCCACATGTTATTGTCACCACACATCTGTCACACATGCTTATGTGGGTCACGTCAAATCTGTTACAATGCCCATGTGATTGTCACCTCATCTGTGTTATAATATGCAAGTGTCACATCATATCTCTCATATCATGCCTGTGATCATCACATCATTTCTGTCTCAACACACGTGGCAGTGTCACCTGATATCTGTCACACCCACAGTGTGATTGTCACCTCACACTTGTCACACGTCTTCTGGGAGTGTCACATCATCCCTGTCACATCTGACATGTGCATGTCACATCACATCAGTCAAAACCCATATGTATGTGATCTCAGATGGTCACAATCTGCATATGATTGTCACCACACACTGGTCACAAGCCACTTATGAGTCTCACATCACAACTGTCACAATGCTCAAGTGACTGTCACCTCACATGTGTCTTCACGCACAACTGTCACATCATACCTGTCACATTGCACATGTGATTGTCACATCACATCAGATCCAACCCAGTTGTGTGTCACCTCCCATTGTCACAATTGGCATATGATTGTCACCACACATCTGTCACACATACTTCTGTGTGTTACATCAAAACTGTTATAACACCCATGTGACTGTCACTTCTCCTATGTCAGAATGCACGTGTCACTTCATAGCTGTCACATCGTGCCTGTGACTCTCGCATCATTTCTGTCTCAACACATGTGGCAGTGTCACCTGGCATCTGTCACACCCAGAGTGTGTTTGTCACCTCCCATTTGTCAGGTGCCTTACAAAGTGTCATGTTTCCCTGTCACATCACATATGGGACTGTCACGTCACATCCATCACCACCCATTTGTCACCTCATGTGTTCACCACTGGCATATGATTGTCACCACACATCTGTCACAAGCCTCTTATCAGTGTCATATCACAACTGTCACCACACCCATGTGGCCGTTACCTCACATGTGTCATAACATGAAAGCATTATATCGTATCTATCCCATCACACTTATGATTATCACGTCACTTCTGTCTCAGCCCATGTGGGTGTGTCATCTGACATCTGTCATACCCTGAGTGTGAGTGTCACATCACATGTGTCAAATGCCTTCCAGAGTGTCACATCATATCTGTCGCATCACATGTGAGAGTGTCATATCTCATCAGGTACAACCCACTTGTGTCACCTCACATGGTCACAACCAGCATGTGGTTGTCATCACACACCTGTCACACATTGCTTATGTGTGTCACATCACAACTGTCACAACACTCATGTGATTGTTACCTCAACATGTGTCTTAAGAGGCAAGTGTCACATCATAGCTATCACATCATGCCTGTGGCTCTCATATCATTTCTGTCTCAACACATGTGGCATTGTCACCTGATACCTGTCACACTCAGAGTGGTATTGTGACCTCAATTTGTCAGAAGACTTCCAGAAGCATTACAGCATACCTGTCACTTCACATGTGCATGTCACATCATGTCCATCACAACCCACATGCATGTCAACTCAGAAGGTCACAATCAGCATACGATTGTCACCACTCATTTGTCCCAAGCCATTTATGATTGTCACATCACAACTGTCACAACGCTTCTGTGGTTGTCATCCCACATGTATCTTAACATGCAAATGCCCCATCATATGTGTCGCATTGCACCTGTGATTGTCATATCACATCTGTCTCAACACGCATGAGAGTGTCTCCTGACATGTGTCACACCCAGAGAGTGATTGTCACCTCATATAAGTCACATGCCATGCAGGAGTGTCACATCATACCTCTCATATCACACATGTGTGTGTCACATCAGATCAGTTCCAATCAACTTGTGTGTCACCTCACATTGTCACTTGCTTTACAGAGCATCGCATCATACCTGTCGTCACACATGAGAGTCATATCACATCAAGCACAAGCCATTTGTGTGTCACCTCACGTGATCACCACACATGTGTCACACATGCTTATGTGTGTCACATCAAAACTGTTACAAGGCCCATGTGATTGTCACATCACCTGTGTTGTAACACGCAAGTGCCATAACATATCAGTCACATCATGTCTGTTATTGTCACAGCATTTCTGCCTCAACAAATGTGGCAGTGTCATCTGACATCTGTTACACCCATAGTGTGTTACCTCACATTTGGCACATGCTTTACAGAGTGACACATCCTATCTGTCATCACACATGAGAGTGTCATATCACATCAGGCACAGCCCACTTGTGTGTCACCTCACATGGTCACAACTGGCATGTGATTGTCACCGCACATCTGTCACAAGCTGCTTATGACGGTCACATCACAACTGTCACAATGTTCATGTATTTGTCACCTCATGTGTCTTAATGCCCAAGGGTCACATCATACCTGTGTCATTGCACATGTGATTGTCACATCACATGGGTCTCAACACACTTGAGAGTGTCACCTGACTCCTGTGACACACAGAGTGTGATTGTCCCCTCATATTAGTCACATGCCTCCCAGGAGTGTCACATCACACCAGTCACATTGCACATGCGTGTGTCACATCGTAACAGTTCCAAATTCACTTGTGTGTCACCTCACATGGTCACAATTGGCATGTCAATGTCACCACACATCTGTCACAAGACTCATGATTGTCACATCACACCTGTCCCAATGCCTGTGTGATTGTCACCTCATGGGTGTCATAATGTGCAAGTGTCACAACATTTCAGTCCCATTGTGCCTGTTAGGGTCACACTATTTCTGTCTCGACACACATGGCAGTGTTACCTGACATCTGTCTCAACAAGAGTGTGATTAGCACATCACATTTGTCACATGACTTCTGGAGTGTCATGTCATATGTGTCCCATCACATGAGTGTGTCATAGCACATCAGGCACAACCCACTTGTGTGTCACCTCACATGGTCACAACCAGCAAGTGGTTGACACCACACAGCTGTCACACACCACTTATGTGTGTCCCATCCAAACTGTCACCATGCCCATGTGATGGTCACCTCATCTGTGTCATAACAGGCAAGTGTCACATATCTGTCACATCATGCCTGTGGCTGTCACCTATTTGTCTCAACACACATGTCAGTGTCACATGACATCTGTCACACCAAGAGTGTGATTGTCACCTCACATTTGTCATGTGCTTTATGGAGTGCCACATCATATCTGTCATCACACATGACAGTGTCATATCACATCAGGCACAAGCCCCTTGTGTGTCATCTCACATAGTCACAACCAGCATGTGGGTTTTCTCACACACTGCTTATGTGGGTCACATCACTGCTGTCACTGTGCCCTTGTGATTGTCACCTCCTCTGTGTCATCATGCACAACTGTCACATCATATCTGTCACATTGAGCCTGTGACTGTCATGCCATTTCTGTCTCAACACACATGGCAGTGTCACATGACATCTGTCACACCAAGACTGTGATTGTCACCTCACATTTGTCACATGCATTACAGAGTATCACACAGTATATGTCATTACACATGAGAATGTCACATAACTTCAGGCACAACCCACGTGTGTATCAGCTCACCCTGTCACAATTGGCATGTGATTGTCACCACACATCTGTCACAAGCCTCTTATGATTGTCACATCACACCTGTCATAATGCCTGAGTGATTGTCACCTCATGTGTGTCATAACATGCAATTATCCAAAAATGTCAGTCACATTGTGCCTGTTATTGGTCACACCATTTCTACTTCAACACATGTGGCAGTGTCACCTGACATATGTCACACCTCGAGTGTGATTGTCACCTCACATTTGTCACATGTGTTATGGAGTGTCACATCATATCTGTCACATTACACATGGGAGTGAAATATCACATGAGGCACAACCCACTTGTGTGTCACCTCACATGGTCACAACCCACATGTTATTGTCACCACACATCTGTCACACATGCTTATGTGGGTCATGTCAAATCTGTTACAATGCCCATGTGATTGTCACCTCATCTGTGTTATAATATGCAAGTGTCACATCATATCTCTCATATCATGCCTGTGATCATCACATCATTTCTGTCTCAACACACGTGGCAGTGTCACCTGATATCTGTCACACCCACAGTGTGATTGTCACCTCACACTTGTCACACGTCTTCTGGGAGTGTCACATCATCCCTGTCACATCTGACATGCGCATGTCACATCACATCAGTCAAAACCCATATGTATGTGATCTCAGATGGTCACAATCTGCATATGATTGTCACCACACACTGGTCACAAGCCACTTATGAGTCTCACATCACAACTGTCACAATGCTCAAGTGACTGTCACCTCACATGTGTCTTCATGCACAACTGTCACATCATACCTGTCACATTGCACATGTGATTGTCACATCACATCAGATCCAACCCAGTTGTGTGTCACCTCCCATTGTCACAATTGGCATATGATTGTCACCACACATCTGTCACACATACTTCTGTGTGTTACATCAAAACTGTTATAACACCCATGTGACTGTCACTTCTCCTATGTCAGAATGCACGTGTCACATCATAGCTGTCACATCGTGCCTGTGACTCTCGCATCATTTCTGTCTCAACACATGTGGCAGTGTCACCTGGCATCTGTCACACCCAGAGTGTGTTTGTCACCTCCCATTTGTCAGGTGCCTTACAAAGTGTCATGTTTCCCTGTCACATCACATATGGGACTGTCACGTCACATCCATCACCACCCATTTGTCACCTCATGTGTTCACCACTGGCATATGATTGTCACCACACATCTGTCACAAGCCTCTTATCAGTGTCATATCACAACTGTCACCACACCCATGTGGCCGTTACCTCACATGTGTCATAACATGAAAGCATTATATCGTATCTATCCCATCACACTTATGATTATCACGTCACTTCTGTCTCAGCCCATGTGGGTGTGTCATCTGACATCTGTCATACCCTGAGTGTGAGTGTCACATCACATGTGTCAAATGCCTTCCAGAGTGTCACATCATATCTGTCGCATCACATGTGAGAGTGTCATATCTCATCAGGTACAACCCACTTGTGTCACCTCACATGGTCACAACCAGCATGTGGTTGTCATCACACACCTGTCACACATTGCTTATGTGTGTCACATCACAACTGTCACAACACTCATGTGATTGTTACCTCAACATGTGTCTTAAGAGGCAAGTGTCACATCATAGCTATCACATCATGCCTGTGGCTCTCATATCATTTCTGTCTCAACACATGTGGCATTGTCACCTGATACCTGTCACACTCAGAGTGGTATTGTGACCTCAATTTGTCAGAAGACTTCCAGAAGCATTACAGCATACCTGTCACTTCACATGTGCATGTCACATCATGTCCATCACAACCCACATGCATGTCAACTCAGAAGGTCACAATCAGCATACGATTGTCACCACTCATTTGTCCCAAGCCATTTATGATTGTCACATCACAACTGTCACAACGCTTCTGTGGTTGTCATCCCACATGTATCTTAACATGCAAATGCCCCATCATATGTGTCACATTGCACCTGTGATTGTCATATCACATCTGTCTCAACACGCATGAGAGTGTCTCCTGACATGTGTCACACCCAGAGAGTGATTGTCACCTCATATAAGTCACATGCCATGCAGGAGTGTCACATCATACCTCTCATATCACACATGTGTGTGTCACATCAGATCAGTTCCAATCAACTTGTGTGTCACCTCACATTGTCACTTGCTTTACAGAGCATCGCATCATACCTGTCGTCACACATGAGAGTCATATCACATCAAGCACAAGCCATTTGTGTGTCACCTCACGTGATCACCACACATGTGTCACACATGCTTATGTGTGTCACATCAAAACTGTTACAAGGCCCATGTGATTGTCACATCACCTGTGTTGTAACACGCAAGTGCCATAACATATCAGTCACATCATGTCTGTTATTGTCACAGCATTTCTGCCTCAACAAATGTGGCAGTGTCATCTGACATCTGTTACACCCATAGTGTGTTACCTCACATTTGGCACATGCTTTACAGAGTGACACATCCTATCTGTCATCACACATGAGAGTGTCATATCACATCAGGCACAGCCCACTTGTGTGTCACCTCACATGGTCACAACTGGCATGTGATTGTCACCGCACATCTGTCACAAGCTGCTTATGACGGTCACATCACAACTGTCACAATGTTCATGTATTTGTCACCTCATGTGTCTTAATGCCCAAGGGTCACATCATACCTGTGTCATTGCACATGTGATTGTCACATCACATGGGTCTCAACACACTTGAGAGTGTCACCTGACTCCTGTGACACACAGAGTGTGATTGTCACCTCATATTAGTCACATGCCTCCCAGGAGTGTCACATCACACCAGTCACATTGCACATGCGTGTGTCACACCGTAACAGTTCCTAATTCACTTGTGTGTCACCTCACATGGTCACAATTGGCATGTCAATGTCACCACACATCTGTCACAAGACTCATGATTGTCACATCACACCTGTCCCAATGCCTGTGTGATTGTCACCTCATGGGTGTCATAATGTGCAAGTGTCACAACATTTCAGTCCCATTGTGCCTGTTAGGGTCACACTATTTCTGTCTCGACACACATGGCAGTGTTACCTGACATCTGTCTCAACAAGAGTGTGATTAGCACATCACATTTGTCACATGACTTCTGGAGTGTCATGTCATATGTGTCCCATCACATGAGTGTGTCATAGCACATCAGGCACAACCCACTTGTGTGTCACCTCACATGGTCACAACCAGCAAGTGGTTGACACCACACAGCTGTCACACACCACTTATGTGTGTCCCATCCAAACTGTCACCATGCCCATGTGATGGTCACCTCATCTGTGTCATAACAGGCAAGTGTCACATATCTGTCACATCATGCCTGTGGCTGTCACCTATTTGTCTCAACACACATGTCAGTGTCACATGACATCTGTCACACCAAGAGTGTGATTGTCACCTCACATTTGTCATGTGCTTTATGGAGTGCCACATCATATCTGTCATCACACATGACAGTGTCATATCACATCAGGCACAAGCCCCTTGTGTGTCATCTCACATAGTCACAACCAGCATGTGGGTTTTCTCACACACTGCTTATGTGGGTCACATCACTGCTGTCACTGTGCCCTTGTGATTGTCACCTCCTCTGTGTCATCATGCACAACTGTCACATCATATCTGTCACATTGAGCCTGTGACTGTCATGCCATTTCTGTCTCAACACACATGGCAGTGTCACATGACATCTGTCACACCAAGACTGTGATTGTCACCTCACATTTGTCACATGCATTACAGAGTATCACACAGTATATGTCATTACACATGAGAATGTCACATAACTTCAGGCACAACCCAGGTGTGTATCAGCTCACCCTGTCACAATTGGCATGTGATTGTCACCACACATCTGTCACAAGCCTCTTATGATTGTCACATCACACCTGTCATAATGCCTGAGTGATTGTCACCTCATGTGTGTCATAACATGCAATTATCCAAAAATGTCAGTCACATTGTGCCTGTTATTGGTCACACCATTTCTACTTCAACACATGTGGCAGTGTCACCTGACATATGTCACACCTCGAGTGTGATTGTCACCTCACATTTGTCACATGTGTTATGGAGTGTCACATCATATCTGTCACATTACACATGGGAGTGAAATATCACATGAGGCACAACCCACTTGTGTGTCACCTCACATGGTCACAACCCACATGTTATTGTCACCACACATCTGTCACACATGCTTATGTGGGTCACGTCAAATCTGTTACAATGCCCATGTGATTGTCACCTCATCTGTGTTATAATATGCAAGTGTCACATCATATCTCTCATATCATGCCTGTGATCATCACATCATTTCTGTCTCAACACACGTGGCAGTGTCACCTGATATCTGTCACACCCACAGTGTGATTGTCACCTCACACTTGTCACACGTCTTCTGGGAGTGTCACATCATCCCTGTCACATCTGACATGTGCATGTCACATCACATCAGTCAAAACCCATATGTATGTGATCTCAGATGGTCACAATCTGCATATGATTGTCACCACACACTGGTCACAAGCCACTTATGAGTCTCACATCACAACTGTCACAATGCTCAAGTGACTGTCACCTCACATGTGTCTTCACGCACAACTGTCACATCATACCTGTCACATTGCACATGTGATTGTCACATCACATCAGATCCAACCCAGTTGTGTGTCACCTCCCATTGTCACAATTGGCATATGATTGTCACCACACATCTGTCACACATACTTCTGTGTGTTACATCAAAACTGTTATAACACCCATGTGACTGTCACTTCTCCTATGTCAGAATGCACGTGTCACATCATAGCTGTCACATCGTGCCTGTGACTCTCGCATCATTTCTGTCTCAACACATGTGGCAGTGTCACCTGGCATCTGTCACACCCAGAGTGTGTTTGTCACCTCCCATTTGTCAGGTGCCTTACAAAGTGTCATGTTTCCCTGTCACATCACATATGGGACTGTCACGTCACATCCATCACCACCCATTTGTCACCTCATGTGTTCACCACTGGCATATGATTGTCACCACACATCTGTCACAAGCCTCTTATCAGTGTCATATCACAACTGTCACCACACCCATGTGGCCGTTACCTCACATGTGTCATAACATGAAAGCATTATATCGTATCTATCCCATCACACTTATGATTATCACGTCACTTCTGTCTCAGCCCATGTGGGTGTGTCATCTGACATCTGTCATACCCTGAGTGTGAGTGTCACATCACATGTGTCAAATGCCTTCCAGAGTGTCACATCATATCTGTCGCATCACATGTGAGAGTGTCATATCTCATCAGGTACAACCCACTTGTGTCACCTCACATGGTCACAACCAGCATGTGGTTGTCATCACACACCTGTCACACATTGCTTATGTGTGTCACATCACAACTGTCACAACACTCATGTGATTGTTACCTCAACATGTGTCTTAAGAGGCAAGTGTCACATCATAGCTATCACATCATGCCTGTGGCTCTCATATCATTTCTGTCTCAACACATGTGGCATTGTCCCCTGATACCTGTCACACTCAGAGTGGTATTGTGACCTCAATTTGTCAGAAGACTTCCAGAAGCATTACAGCATACCTGTCACTTCACATGTGCATGTCACATCATGTCCATCACAACCCACATGCATGTCAACTCAGAAGGTCACAATCAGCATACGATTGTCACCACTCATTTGTCCCAAGCCATTTATGATTGTCACATCACAACTGTCACAACGCTTCTGTGGTTGTCATCCCACATGTATCTTAACATGCAAATGCCCCATCATATGTGTCGCATTGCACCTGTGATTGTCATATCACATCTGTCTCAACACGCATGAGAGTGTCTCCTGACATGTGTCACACCCAGAGAGTGAGTGTCACCTCATATAAGTCACATGCCATGCAGGAGTGTCACATCATACCTCTCATATCACACATGTGTGTGTCACATCAGATCAGTTCCAATCAACTTGTGTGTCACCTCACATTGTCACTTGCTTTACAGAGCATCGCATCATACCTGTCGTCACACATGAGAGTCATATCACATCAAGCACAAGCCATTTGTGTGTCACCTCACGTGATCACCACACATGTGTCACACATGCTTATGTGTGTCACATCAAAACTGTTACAAGGCCCATGTGATTGTCACATCACCTGTGTTGTAACACGCAAGTGCCATAACATATCAGTCACATCATGTCTGTTATTGTCACAGCATTTCTGCCTCAACAAATGTGGCAGTGTCATCTGACATCTGTTACACCCATAGTGTGTTACCTCACATTTGGCACATGCTTTACAGAGTGACACATCCTATCTGTCATCACACATGAGAGTGTCATATCACATCAGGCACAGCCCACTTGTGTGTCACCTCACATGGTCACAACTGGCATGTGATTGTCACCGCACATCTGTCACAAGCTGCTTATGACGGTCACATCACAACTGTCACAATGTTCATGTATTTGTCACCTCATGTGTCTTAATGCCCAAGGGTCACATCATACCTGTGTCATTGCACATGTGATTGTCACATCACATGGGTCTCAACACACTTGAGAGTGTCACCTGACTCCTGTGACACACAGAGTGTGATTGTCCCCTCATATTAGTCACATGCCTCCCAGGAGTGTCACATCACACCAGTCACATTGCACATGCGTGTGTCACATCGTAACAGTTCCAAATTCACTTGTGTGTCACCTCACATGGTCACAATTGGCATGTCAATGTCACCACACATCTGTCACAAGACTCATGATTGTCACATCACACCTGTCCCAATGCCTGTGTGATTGTCACCTCATGGGTGTCATAATGTGCAAGTGTCACAACATTTCAGTCCCATTGTGCCTGTTAGGGTCACACTATTTCTGTCTCGACACACATGGCAGTGTTACCTGACATCTGTCTCAACAAGAGTGTGATTAGCACATCACATTTGTCACATGACTTCTGGAGTGTCATGTCATATGTGTCCCATCACATGAGTGTGTCATAGCACATCAGGCACAACCCACTTGTGTGTCACCTCACATGGTCACAACCAGCAAGTGGTTGACACCACACAGCTGTCACACACCACTTATGTGTGTCCCATCCAAACTGTCACCATGCCCATGTGATGGTCACCTCATCTGTGTCATAACAGGCAAGTGTCACATATCTGTCACATCATGCCTGTGGCTGTCACCTATTTGTCTCAACACACATGTCAGTGTCACATGACATCTGTCACACCAAGAGTGTGATTGTCACCTCACATTTGTCATGTGCTTTATGGAGTGCCACATCATATCTGTCATCACACATGACAGTGTCATATCACATCAGGCACAAGCCCCTTGTGTGTCATCTCACATAGTCACAACCAGCATGTGGGTTTTCTCACACACTGCTTATGTGGGTCACATCACTGCTGTCACTGTGCCCTTGTGATTGTCACCTCCTCTGTGTCATCATGCACAACTGTCACATCATATCTGTCACATTGAGCCTGTGACTGTCATGCCATTTCTGTCTCAACACACATGGCAGTGTCACATGACATCTGTCACACCAAGACTGTGATTGTCACCTCACATTTGTCACATGCATTACAGAGTATCACACAGTATATGTCATTACACATGAGAATGTCACATAACTTCAGGCACAACCCACGTGTGTATCAGCTCACCCTGTCACAATTGGCATGTGATTGTCACCACACATCTGTCACAAGCCTCTTATGATTGTCACATCACACCTGTCATAATGCCTGAGTGATTGTCACCTCATGTGTGTCATAACATGCAATTATCCAAAAATGTCAGTCACATTGTGCCTGTTATTGGTCACACCATTTCTACTTCAACACATGTGGCAGTGTCACCTGACATATGTCACACCTCGAGTGTGATTGTCACCTCACATTTGTCACATGTGTTATGGAGTGTCACATCATATCTGTCACATTACACATGGGAGTGAAATATCACATGAGGCACAACCCACTTGTGTGTCACCTCACATGGTCACAGCCCACATGTTATTGTCACCACACATCTGTCACACATGCTTATGTGGGTCACGTCAAATCTGTTACAATGCCCATGTGATTGTCACCTCATCTGTGTTATAATATGCAAGTGTCACATCATATCTCTCATATCATGCCTGTGATCATCACATCATTTCTGTCTCAACACACGTGGCAGTGTCACCTGATATCTGTCACACCCACAGTGTGATTGTCACCTCACACTTGTCACACGTCTTCTGGGAGTGTCACATCATCCCTGTCACATCTGACATGTGCATGTCACATCACATCAGTCAAAACCCATATGTATGTGATCTCAGATGGTCACAATCTGCATATGATTGTCACCACACACTGGTCACAAGCCACTTATGAGTCTCACATCACAACTGTCACAATGCTCAAGTGACTGTCACCTCACATGTGTCTTCACGCACAACTGTCACATCATACCTGTCACATTGCACATGTGATTGTCACATCACATCAGATCCAACCCAGTTGTGTGTCACCTCCCATTGTCACAATTGGCATATGATTGTCACCACACATCTGTCACACATACTTCTGTGTGTTACATCAAAACTGTTATAACACCCATGTGACTGTCACTTCTCCTATGTCAGAATGCACGTGTCACTTCATAGCTGTCACATCGTGCCTGTGACTCTCGCATCATTTCTGTCTCAACACATGTGGCAGTGTCACCTGGCATCTGTCACACCCAGAGTGTGTTTGTCACCTCCCATTTGTCAGGTGCCTTACAAAGTGTCATGTTTCCCTGTCACATCACATATGGGACTGTCACGTCACATCCATCACCACCCATTTGTCACCTCATGTGTTCACCACTGGCATATGATTGTCACCACACATCTGTCACAAGCCTCTTATCAGTGTCATATCACAACTGTCACCACACCCATGTGGCCGTTACCTCACATGTGTCATAACATGAAAGCATTATATCGTATCTATCCCATCACACTTATGATTATCACGTCACTTCTGTCTCAGCCCATGTGGGTGTGTCATCTGACATCTGTCATACCCTGAGTGTGAGTGTCACATCACATGTGTCAAATGCCTTCCAGAGTGTCACATCATATCTGTCGCATCACATGTGAGAGTGTCATATCTCATCAGGTACAACCCACTTGTGTCACCTCACATGGTCACAACCAGCATGTGGTTGTCATCACACACCTGTCACACATTGCTTATGTGTGTCACATCACAACTGTCACAACACTCATGTGATTGTTACCTCAACATGTGTCTTAAGAGGCAAGTGTCACATCATAGCTATCACATCATGCCTGTGGCTCTCATATCATTTCTGTCTCAACACATGTGGCATTGTCACCTGATACCTGTCACACTCAGAGTGGTATTGTGACCTCAATTTGTCAGAAGACTTCCAGAAGCATTACAGCATACCTGTCACTTCACATGTGCATGTCACATCATGTCCATCACAACCCACATGCATGTCAACTCAGAAGGTCACAATCAGCATACGATTGTCACCACTCATTTGTCCCAAGCCATTTATGATTGTCACATCACAACTGTCACAACGCTTCTGTGGTTGTCATCCCACATGTATCTTAACATGCAAATGCCCCATCATATGTGTCGCATTGCACCTGTGATTGTCATATCACATCTGTCTCAACACGCATGAGAGTGTCTCCTGACATGTGTCACACCCAGAGAGTGATTGTCACCTCATATAAGTCACATGCCATGCAGGAGTGTCACATCATACCTCTCATATCACACATGTGTGTGTCACATCAGATCAGTTCCAATCAACTTGTGTGTCACCTCACATTGTCACTTGCTTTACAGAGCATCGCATCATACCTGTCGTCACACATGAGAGTCATATCACATCAAGCACAAGCCATTTGTGTGTCACCTCACGTGATCACCACACATGTGTCACACATGCTTATGTGTGTCACATCAAAACTGTTACAAGGCCCATGTGATTGTCACATCACCTGTGTTGTAACACGCAAGTGCCATAACATATCAGTCACATCATGTCTGTTATTGTCACAGCATTTCTGCCTCAACAAATGTGGCAGTGTCATCTGACATCTGTTACACCCATAGTGTGTTACCTCACATTTGGCACATGCTTTACAGAGTGACACATCCTATCTGTCATCACACATGAGAGTGTCATATCACATCAGGCACAGCCCACTTGTGTGTCACCTCACATGGTCACAACTGGCATGTGATTGTCACCGCACATCTGTCACAAGCTGCTTATGACGGTCACATCACAACTGTCACAATGTTCATGTATTTGTCACCTCATGTGTCTTAATGCCCAAGGGTCACATCATACCTGTGTCATTGCACATGTGATTGTCACATCACATGGGTCTCAACACACTTGAGAGTGTCACCTGACTCCTGTGACACACAGAGTGTGATTGTCCCCTCATATTAGTCACATGCCTCCCAGGAGTGTCACATCACACCAGTCACATTGCACATGCGTGTGTCACACCGTAACAGTTCCTAATTCACTTGTGTGTCACCTCACATGGTCACAATTGGCATGTCAATGTCACCACACATCTGTCACAAGACTCATGATTGTCACATCACACCTGTCCCAATGCCTGTGTGATTGTCACCTCATGGGTGTCATAATGTGCAAGTGTCACAACATTTCAGTCCCATTGTGCCTGTTAGGGTCACACTATTTCTGTCTCGACACACATGGCAGTGTTACCTGACATCTGTCTCAACAAGAGTGTGATTAGCACATCACATTTGTCACATGACTTCTGGAGTGTCATGTCATATGTGTCCCATCACATGAGTGTGTCATAGCACATCAGGCACAACCCACTTGTGTGTCACCTCACATGGTCACAACCAGCAAGTGGTTGACACCACACAGCTGTCACACACCACTTATGTGTGTCCCATCCAAACTGTCACCATGCCCATGTGATGGTCACCTCATCTGTGTCATAACAGGCAAGTGTCACATATCTGTCACATCATGCCTGTGGCTGTCACCTATTTGTCTCAACACACATGTCAGTGTCACATGACATCTGTCACACCAAGAGTGTGATTGTCACCTCACATTTGTCATGTGCTTTATGGAGTGCCACATCATATCTGTCATCACACATGACAGTGTCATATCACATCAGGCACAAGCCCCTTGTGTGTCATCTCACATAGTCACAACCAGCATGTGGGTTTTCTCACACACTGCTTATGTGGGTCACATCACTGCTGTCACTGTGCCCTTGTGATTGTCACCTCCTCTGTGTCATCATGCACAACTGTCACATCATATCTGTCACATTGAGCCTGTGACTGTCATGCCATTTCTGTCTCAACACACATGGCAGTGTCACATGACATCTGTCACACCAAGACTGTGATTGTCACCTCACATTTGTCACATGCATTACAGAGTATCACACAGTATATGTCATTACACATGAGAATGTCACATAACTTCAGGCACAACCCAGGTGTGTATCAGCTCACCCTGTCACAATTGGCATGTGATTGTCACCACACATCTGTCACAAGCCTCTTATGATTGTCACATCACACCTGTCATAATGCCTGAGTGATTGTCACCTCATGTGTGTCATAACATGCAATTATCCAAAAATGTCAGTCACATTGTGCCTGTTATTGGTCACACCATTTCTACTTCAACACATGTGGCAGTGTCACCTGACATATGTCACACCTCGAGTGTGATTGTCACCTCACATTTGTCACATGTGTTATGGAGTGTCACATCATATCTGTCACATTACACATGGGAGTGAAATATCACATGAGGCACAACCCACTTGTGTGTCACCTCACATGGTCACAACCCACATGTTATTGTCACCACACATCTGTCACACATGCTTATGTGGGTCATGTCAAATCTGTTACAATGCCCATGTGATTGTCACCTCATCTGTGTTATAATATGCAAGTGTCACATCATATCTCTCATATCATGCCTGTGATCATCACATCATTTCTGTCTCAACACACGTGGCAGTGTCACCTGATATCTGTCACACCCACAGTGTGATTGTCACCTCACACTTGTCACACGTCTTCTGGGAGTGTCACATCATCCCTGTCACATCTGACATGCGCATGTCACATCACATCAGTCAAAACCCATATGTATGTGATCTCAGATGGTCACAATCTGCATATGATTGTCACCACACACTGTTCACAAGCCACTTATGAGTCTCACATCACAACTGTCACAATGCTCAAGTGACTGTCACCTCACATGTGTCTTCACGCACAACTGTCACATCATACCTGTCACATTGCACATGTGATTGTCACATCACATCAGATCCAACCCAGTTGTGTGTCACCTCCCATTGTCACAATTGGCATATGATTGTCACCACACATCTGTCACACATACTTCTGTGTGTTACATCAAAACTGTTATAACACCCATGTGACTGTCACTTCTCCTATGTCAGAATGCACGTGTCACATCATAGCTGTCACATCGTGCCTGTGACTCTCGCATCATTTCTGTCTCAACACATGTGGCAGTGTCACCTGGCATCTGTCACACCCAGAGTGTGTTTGTCACCTCCCATTTGTCAGGTGCCTTACAAAGTGTCATGTTTCCCTGTCACATCACATATGGGACTGTCACGTCACATCCATCACCACCCATTTGTCACCTCATGTGTTCACCACTGGCATATGATTGTCACCACACATCTGTCACAAGCCTCTTATCAGTGTCATATCACAACTGTCACCACACCCATGTGGCCGTTACCTCACATGTGTCATAACATGAAAGCATTATATCGTATCTATCCCATCACACTTATGATTATCACGTCACTTCTGTCTCAGCCCATGTGGGTGTGTCATCTGACATCTGTCATACCCTGAGTGTGAGTGTCACATCACATGTGTCAAATGCCTTCCAGAGTGTCACATCATATCTGTCGCATCACATGTGAGAGTGTCATATCTCATCAGGTACAACCCACTTGTGTCACCTCACATGGTCACAACCAGCATGTGGTTGTCATCACACACCTGTCACACATTGCTTATGTGTGTCACATCACAACTGTCACAACACTCATGTGATTGTTACCTCAACATGTGTCTTAAGAGGCAAGTGTCACATCATAGCTATCACATCATGCCTGTGGCTCTCATATCATTTCTGTCTCAACACATGTGGCATTGTCACCTGATACCTGTCACACTCAGAGTGGTATTGTGACCTCAATTTGTCAGAAGACTTCCAGAAGCATTACAGCATACCTGTCACTTCACATGTGCATGTCACATCATGTCCATCACAACCCACATGCATGTCAACTCAGAAGGTCACAATCAGCATACGATTGTCACCACTCATTTGTCCCAAGCCATTTATGATTGTCACATCACAACTGTCACAACGCTTCTGTGGTTGTCATCCCACATGTATCTTAACATGCAAATGCCCCATCATATGTGTCGCATTGCACCTGTGATTGTCATATCACATCTGTCTCAACACGCATGAGAGTGTCTCCTGACATGTGTCACACCCAGAGAGTGATTGTCACCTCATATAAGTCACATGCCATGCAGGAGTGTCACATCATACCTCTCATATCACACATGTGTGTGTCACATCAGATCAGTTCCAATCAACTTGTGTGTCACCTCACATTGTCACTTGCTTTACAGAGCATCGCATCATACCTGTCGTCACACATGAGAGTCATATCACATCAAGCACAAGCCATTTGTGTGTCACCTCACGTGATCACCACACATGTGTCACACATGCTTATGTGTGTCACATCAAAACTGTTACAAGGCCCATGTGATTGTCACATCACCTGTGTTGTAACACGCAAGTGCCATAACATATCAGTCACATCATGTCTGTTATTGTCACAGCATTTCTGCCTCAACAAATGTGGCAGTGTCATCTGACATCTGTTACACCCATAGTGTGTTACCTCACATTTGGCACATGCTTTACAGAGTGACACATCCTATCTGTCATCACACATGAGAGTGTCATATCACATCAGGCACAGCCCACTTGTGTGTCACCTCACATGGTCACAACTGGCATGTGATTGTCACCGCACATCTGTCACAAGCTGCTTATGACGGTCACATCACAACTGTCACAATGTTCATGTATTTGTCACCTCATGTGTCTTAATGCCCAAGGGTCACATCATACCTGTGTCATTGCACATGTGATTGTCACATCACATGGGTCTCAACACACTTGAGAGTGTCACCTGACTCCTGTGACACACAGAGTGTGATTGTCACCTCATATTAGTCACATGCCTCCCAGGAGTGTCACATCACACCAGTCACATTGCACATGCGTGTGTCACACCGTAACAGTTCCTAATTCACTTGTGTGTCACCTCACATGGTCACAATTGGCATGTCAATGTCACCACACATCTGTCACAAGACTCATGATTGTCACATCACACCTGTCCCAATGCCTGTGTGATTGTCACCTCATGGGTGTCATAATGTGCAAGTGTCACAACATTTCAGTCCCATTGTGCCTGTTAGGGTCACACTATTTCTGTCTCGACACACATGGCAGTGTTACCTGACATCTGTCTCAACAAGAGTGTGATTAGCACATCACATTTGTCACATGACTTCTGGAGTGTCATGTCATATGTGTCCCATCACATGAGTGTGTCATAGCACATCAGGCACAACCCACTTGTGTGTCACCTCACATGGTCACAACCAGCAAGTGGTTGACACCACACAGCTGTCACACACCACTTATGTGTGTCCCATCCAAACTGTCACCATGCCCATGTGATGGTCACCTCATCTGTGTCATAACAGGCAAGTGTCACATATCTGTCACATCATGCCTGTGGCTGTCACCTATTTGTCTCAACACACATGTCAGTGTCACATGACATCTGTCACACCAAGAGTGTGATTGTCACCTCACATTTGTCATGTGCTTTATGGAGTGCCACATCATATCTGTCATCACACATGACAGTGTCATATCACATCAGGCACAAGCCCCTTGTGTGTCATCTCACATAGTCACAACCAGCATGTGGGTTTTCTCACACACTGCTTATGTGGGTCACATCACTGCTGTCACTGTGCCCTTGTGATTGTCACCTCCTCTGTGTCATCATGCACAACTGTCACATCATATCTGTCACATTGAGCCTGTGACTGTCATGCCATTTCTGTCTCAACACACATGGCAGTGTCACATGACATCTGTCACACCAAGACTGTGATTGTCACCTCACATTTGTCACATGCATTACAGAGTATCACACAGTATATGTCATTACACATGAGAATGTCACATAACTTCAGGCACAACCCAGGTGTGTATCAGCTCACCCTGTCACAATTGGCATGTGATTGTCACCACACATCTGTCACAAGCCTCTTATGATTGTCACATCACACCTGTCATAATGCCTGAGTGATTGTCACCTCATGTGTGTCATAACATGCAATTATCCAAAAATGTCAGTCACATTGTGCCTGTTATTGGTCACACCATTTCTACTTCAACACATGTGGCAGTGTCACCTGACATATGTCACACCTCGAGTGTGATTGTCACCTCACATTTGTCACATGTGTTATGGAGTGTCACATCATATCTGTCACATTACACATGGGAGTGAAATATCACATGAGGCACAACCCACTTGTGTGTCACCTCACATGGTCACAACCCACATGTTATTGTCACCACACATCTGTCACACATGCTTATGTGGGTCACGTCAAATCTGTTACAATGCCCATGTGATTGTCACCTCATCTGTGTTATAATATGCAAGTGTCACATCATATCTCTCATATCATGCCTGTGATCATCACATCATTTCTGTCTCAACACACGTGGCAGTGTCACCTGATATCTGTCACACCCACAGTGTGATTGTCACCTCACACTTGTCACACGTCTTCTGGGAGTGTCACATCATCCCTGTCACATCTGACATGTGCATGTCACATCACATCAGTCAAAACCCATATGTATGTGATCTCAGATGGTCACAATCTGCATATGATTGTCACCACACACTGGTCACAAGCCACTTATGAGTCTCACATCACAACTGTCACAATGCTCAAGTGACTGTCACCTCACATGTGTCTTCACGCACAACTGTCACATCATACCTGTCACATTGCACATGTGATTGTCACATCACATCAGATCCAACCCAGTTGTGTGTCACCTCCCATTGTCACAATTGGCATATGATTGTCACCACACATCTGTCACACATACTTCTGTGTGTTACATCAAAACTGTTATAACACCCATGTGACTGTCACTTCTCCTATGTCAGAATGCACGTGTCACATCATAGCTGTCACATCGTGCCTGTGACTCTCGCATCATTTCTGTCTCAACACATGTGGCAGTGTCACCTGGCATCTGTCACACCCAGAGTGTGTTTGTCACCTCCCATTTGTCAGGTGCCTTACAAAGTGTCATGTTTCCCTGTCACATCACATATGGGACTGTCACGTCACATCCATCACCACCCATTTGTCACCTCATGTGTTCACCACTGGCATATGATTGTCACCACACATCTGTCACAAGCCTCTTATCAGTGTCATATCACAACTGTCACCACACCCATGTGGCCGTTACCTCACATGTGTCATAACATGAAAGCATTATATCGTATCTATCCCATCACACTTATGATTATCACGTCACTTCTGTCTCAGCCCATGTGGGTGTGTCATCTGACATCTGTCATACCCTGAGTGTGAGTGTCACATCACATGTGTCAAATGCCTTCCAGAGTGTCACATCATATCTGTCGCATCACATGTGAGAGTGTCATATCTCATCAGGTACAACCCACTTGTGTCACCTCACATGGTCACAACCAGCATGTGGTTGTCATCACACACCTGTCACACATTGCTTATGTGTGTCACATCACAACTGTCACAACACTCATGTGATTGTTACCTCAACATGTGTCTTAAGAGGCAAGTGTCACATCATAGCTATCACATCATGCCTGTGGCTCTCATATCATTTCTGTCTCAACACATGTGGCATTGTCCCCTGATACCTGTCACACTCAGAGTGGTATTGTGACCTCAATTTGTCAGAAGACTTCCAGAAGCATTACAGCATACCTGTCACTTCACATGTGCATGTCACATCATGTCCATCACAACCCACATGCATGTCAACTCAGAAGGTCACAATCAGCATACGATTGTCACCACTCATTTGTCCCAAGCCATTTATGATTGTCACATCACAACTGTCACAACGCTTCTGTGGTTGTCATCCCACATGTATCTTAACATGCAAATGCCCCATCATATGTGTCGCATTGCACCTGTGATTGTCATATCACATCTGTCTCAACACGCATGAGAGTGTCTCCTGACATGTGTCACACCCAGAGAGTGAGTGTCACCTCATATAAGTCACATGCCATGCAGGAGTGTCACATCATACCTCTCATATCACACATGTGTGTGTCACATCAGATCAGTTCCAATCAACTTGTGTGTCACCTCACATTGTCACTTGCTTTACAGAGCATCGCATCATACCTGTCGTCACACATGAGAGTCATATCACATCAAGCACAAGCCATTTGTGTGTCACCTCACGTGATCACCACACATGTGTCACACATGCTTATGTGTGTCACATCAAAACTGTTACAAGGCCCATGTGATTGTCACATCACCTGTGTTGTAACACGCAAGTGCCATAACATATCAGTCACATCATGTCTGTTATTGTCACAGCATTTCTGCCTCAACAAATGTGGCAGTGTCATCTGACATCTGTTACACCCATAGTGTGTTACCTCACATTTGGCACATGCTTTACAGAGTGACACATCCTATCTGTCATCACACATGAGAGTGTCATATCACATCAGGCACAGCCCACTTGTGTGTCACCTCACATGGTCACAACTGGCATGTGATTGTCACCGCACATCTGTCACAAGCTGCTTATGACGGTCACATCACAACTGTCACAATGTTCATGTATTTGTCACCTCATGTGTCTTAATGCCCAAGGGTCACATCATACCTGTGTCATTGCACATGTGATTGTCACATCACATGGGTCTCAACACACTTGAGAGTGTCACCTGACTCCTGTGACACACAGAGTGTGATTGTCCCCTCATATTAGTCACATGCCTCCCAGGAGTGTCACATCACACCAGTCACATTGCACATGCGTGTGTCACATCGTAACAGTTCCAAATTCACTTGTGTGTCACCTCACATGGTCACAATTGGCATGTCAATGTCACCACACATCGGTCACAAGACTCATGATTGTCACATCACACCTGTCCCAATGCCTGTGTGATTGTCACCTCATGGGTGTCATAATGTGCAAGTGTCACAACATTTCAGTCCCATTGTGCCTGTTAGGGTCACACTATTTCTGTCTCGACACACATGGCAGTGTTACCTGACATCTGTCTCAACAAGAGTGTGATTAGCACATCACATTTGTCACATGACTTCTGGAGTGTCATGTCATATGTGTCCCATCACATGAGTGTGTCATAGCACATCAGGCACAACCCACTTGTGTGTCACCTCACATGGTCACAACCAGCAAGTGGTTGACACCACACAGCTGTCACACACCACTTATGTGTGTCCCATCCAAACTGTCACCATGCCCATGTGATGGTCACCTCATCTGTGTCATAACAGGCAAGTGTCACATATCTGTCACATCATGCCTGTGGCTGTCACCTATTTGTCTCAACACACATGTCAGTGTCACATGACATCTGTCACACCAAGAGTGTGATTGTCACCTCACATTTGTCATGTGCTTTATGGAGTGCCACATCATATCTGTCATCACACATGACAGTGTCATATCACATCAGGCACAAGCCCCTTGTGTGTCATCTCACATAGTCACAACCAGCATGTGGGTTTTCTCACACACTGCTTATGTGGGTCACATCACTGCTGTCACTGTGCCCTTGTGATTGTCACCTCCTCTGTGTCATCATGCACAACTGTCACATCATATCTGTCACATTGAGCCTGTGACTGTCATGCCATTTCTGTCTCAACACACATGGCAGTGTCACATGACATCTGTCACACCAAGACTGTGATTGTCACCTCACATTTGTCACATGCATTACAGAGTATCACACAGTATATGTCATTACACATGAGAATGTCACATAACTTCAGGCACAACCCAGGTGTGTATCAGCTCACCCTGTCACAATTGGCATGTGATTGTCACCACACATCTGTCACAAGCCTCTTATGATTGTCACATCACACCTGTCATAATGCCTGAGTGATTGTCACCTCATGTGTGTCATAACATGCAATTATCCAAAAATGTCAGTCACATTGTGCCTGTTATTGGTCACACCATTTCTACTTCAACACATGTGGCAGTGTCACCTGACATATGTCACACCTCGAGTGTGATTGTCACCTCACATTTGTCACATGTGTTATGGAGTGTCACATCATATCTGTCACATTACACATGGGAGTGAAATATCACATGAGGCACAACCCACTTGTGTGTCACCTCACATGGTCACAACCCACATGTTATTGTCACCACACATCTGTCACACATGCTTATGTGGGTCATGTCAAATCTGTTACAATGCCCATGTGATTGTCACCTCATCTGTGTTATAATATGCAAGTGTCACATCATATCTCTCATATCATGCCTGTGATCATCACATCATTTCTGTCTCAACACACGTGGCAGTGTCACCTGATATCTGTCACACCCACAGTGTGATTGTCACCTCACACTTGTCACACGTCTTCTGGGAGTGTCACATCATCCCTGTCACATCTGACATGCGCATGTCACATCACATCAGTCAAAACCCATATGTATGTGATCTCAGATGGTCACAATCTGCATATGATTGTCACCACACACTGGTCACAAGCCACTTATGAGTCTCACATCACAACTGTCACAATGCTCAAGTGACTGTCACCTCACATGTGTCTTCACGCACAACTGTCACATCATACCTGTCACATTGCACATGTGATTGTCACATCACATCAGATCCAACCCAGTTGTGTGTCACCTCCCATTGTCACAATTGGCATATGATTGTCACCACACATCTGTCACACATACTTCTGTGTGTTACATCAAAACTGTTATAACACCCATGTGACTGTCACTTCTCCTATGTCAGAATGCACGTGTCACATCATAGCTGTCACATCGTGCCTGTGACTCTCGCATCATTTCTGTCTCAACACATGTGGCAGTGTCACCTGGCATCTGTCACACCCAGAGTGTGTTTGTCACCTCCCATTTGTCAGGTGCCTTACAAAGTGTCATGTTTCCCTGTCACATCACATATGGGACTGTCACGTCACATCCATCACCACCCATTTGTCACCTCATGTGTTCACCACTGGCATATGATTGTCACCACACATCTGTCACAAGCCTCTTATCAGTGTCATATCACAACTGTCACCACACCCATGTGGCCGTTACCTCACATGTGTCATAACATGAAAGCATTATATCGTATCTATCCCATCACACTTATGATTATCACGTCACTTCTGTCTCAGCCCATGTGGGTGTGTCATCTGACATCTGTCATACCCTGAGTGTGAGTGTCACATCACATGTGTCAAATGCCTTCCAGAGTGTCACATCATATCTGTCGCATCACATGTGAGAGTGTCATATCTCATCAGGTACAACCCACTTGTGTCACCTCACATGGTCACAACCAGCATGTGGTTGTCATCACACACCTGTCACACATTGCTTATGTGTGTCACATCACAACTGTCACAACACTCATGTGATTGTTACCTCAACATGTGTCTTAAGAGGCAAGTGTCACATCATAGCTATCACATCATGCCTGTGGCTCTCATATCATTTCTGTCTCAACACATGTGGCATTGTCACCTGATACCTGTCACACTCAGAGTGGTATTGTGACCTCAATTTGTCAGAAGACTTCCAGAAGCATTACAGCATACCTGTCACTTCACATGTGCATGTCACATCATGTCCATCACAACCCACATGCATGTCAACTCAGAAGGTCACAATCAGCATACGATTGTCACCACTCATTTGTCCCAAGCCATTTATGATTGTCACATCACAACTGTCACAACGCTTCTGTGGTTGTCATCCCACATGTATCTTAACATGCAAATGCCCCATCATATGTGTCGCATTGCACCTGTGATTGTCATATCACATCTGTCTCAACACGCATGATAGTGTCTCCTGACATGTGTCACACCCAGAGAGTGATTGTCACCTCATATAAGTCACATGCCATGCAGGAGTGTCACATCATACCTCTCATATCACACATGTGTGTGTCACATCAGATCAGTTCCAATCAACTTGTGTGTCACCTCACATTGTCACTTGCTTTACAGAGCATCGCATCATACCTGTCGTCACACATGAGAGTCATATCACATCAAGCACAAGCCATTTGTGTGTCACCTCACGTGATCACCACACATGTGTCACACATGCTTATGTGTGTCACATCAAAACTGTTACAAGGCCCATGTGATTGTCACATCACCTGTGTTGTAACACGCAAGTGCCATAACATATCAGTCACATCATGTCTGTTATTGTCACAGCATTTCTGCCTCAACAAATGTGGCAGTGTCATCTGACATCTGTTACACCCATAGTGTGTTACCTCACATTTGGCACATGCTTTACAGAGTGACACATCCTATCTGTCATCACACATGAGAGTGTCATATCACATCAGGCACAGCCCACTTGTGTGTCACCTCACATGGTCACAACTGGCATGTGATTGTCACCGCACATCTGTCACAAGCTGCTTATGACGGTCACATCACAACTGTCACAATGTTCATGTATTTGTCACCTCATGTGTCTTAATGCCCAAGGGTCACATCATACCTGTGTCATTGCACATGTGATTGTCACATCACATGGGTCTCAACACACTTGAGAGTGTCACCTGACTCCTGTGACACACAGAGTGTGATTGTCACCTCATATTAGTCACATGCCTCCCAGGAGTGTCACATCACACCAGTCACATTGCACATGCGTGTGTCACACCGTAACAGTTCCTAATTCACTTGTGTGTCACCTCACATGGTCACAATTGGCATGTCAATGTCACCACACATCTGTCACAAGACTCATGATTGTCACATCACACCTGTCCCAATGCCTGTGTGATTGTCACCTCATGGGTGTCATAATGTGCAAGTGTCACAACATTTCAGTCCCATTGTGCCTGTTAGGGTCACACTATTTCTGTCTCGACACACATGGCAGTGTTACCTGACATCTGTCTCAACAAGAGTGTGATTAGCACATCACATGTGTCACATGACTTCTGGAGTGTCATGTCATATGTGTCCCATCACATGAGTGTGTCATAGCACATCAGGCACAACCCACTTGTGTGTCACCTCACATGGTCACAACCAGCAAGTGGTTGACACCACACAGCTGTCACACACCACTTATGTGTGTCCCATCCAAACTGTCACCATGCCCATGTGATGGTCACCTCATCTGTGTCATAACAGGCAAGTGTCACATATCTGTCACATCATGCCTGTGGCTGTCACCTATTTGTCTCAACACACATGTCAGTGTCACATGACATCTGTCACACCAAGAGTGTGATTGTCACCTCACATTTGTCATGTGCTTTATGGAGTGCCACATCATATCTGTCATCACACATGACAGTGTCATATCACATCAGGCACAAGCCCCTTGTGTGTCATCTCACATAGTCACAACCAGCATGTGGGTTTTCTCACACACTGCTTATGTGGGTCACATCACTGCTGTCACTGTGCCCTTGTGATTGTCACCTCCTCTGTGTCATCATGCACAACTGTCACATCATATCTGTCACATTGAGCCTGTGACTGTCATGCCATTTCTGTCTCAACACACATGGCAGTGTCACATGACATCTGTCACACCAAGACTGTGATTGTCACCTCACATTTGTCACATGCATTACAGAGTATCACACAGTATATGTCATTACACATGAGAATGTCACATAACTTCAGGCACAACCCAGGTGTGTATCAGCTCACCCTGTCACAATTGGCATGTGATTGTCACCACACATCTGTCACAAGCCTCTTATGATTGCCACATCACACCTGTCATAATGCCTGAGTGATTGTCACCTCATGTGTGTCATAACATGCAATTATCCAAAAATGTCAGTCACATTGTGCCTGTTATTGGTCACACCATTTCTACTTCAACACATGTGGCAGTGTCACCTGACATATGTCACACCTCGAGTGTGATTGTCACCTCACATTTGTCACATGTGTTATGGAGTGTCACATCATATCTGTCACATTACACATGGGAGTGAAATATCACATGAGGCACAACCCACTTGTGTGTCACCTCACATGGTCACAACCCACATGTTATTGTCACCACACATCTGTCACACATGCTTATGTGGGTCACGTCAAATCTGTTACAATGCCCATGTGATTGTCACCTCATCTGTGTTATAATATGCAAGTGTCACATCATATCTCTCATATCATGCCTGTGATCATCACATCATTTCTGTCTCAACACACGTGGCAGTGTCACCTGATATCTGTCACACCCACAGTGTGATTGTCACCTCACACTTGTCACACGTCTTCTGGGAGTGTCACATCATCCCTGTCACATCTGACATGTGCATGTCACATCACATCAGTCAAAACCCATATGTATGTGATCTCAGATGGTCACAATCTGCATATGATTGTCACCACACACTGGTCACAAGCCACTTATGAGTCTCACATCACAACTGTCACAATGCTCAAGTGACTGTCACCTCACATGTGTCTTCACGCACAACTGTCACATCATACCTGTCACATTGCACATGTGATTGTCACATCACATCAGATCCAACCCAGTTGTGTGTCACCTCCCATTGTCACAATTGGCATATGATTGTCACCACACATCTGTCACACATACTTCTGTGTGTTACATCAAAACTGTTATAACACCCATGTGACTGTCACTTCTCCTATGTCAGAATGCACGTGTCACATCATAGCTGTCACATCGTGCCTGTGACTCTCGCATCATTTCTGTCTCAACACATGTGGCAGTGTCACCTGGCATCTGTCACACCCAGAGTGTGTTTGTCACCTCCCATTTGTCAGGTGCCTTACAAAGTGTCATGTTTCCCTGTCACATCACATATGGGACTGTCACGTCACATCCATCACCACCCATTTGTCACCTCATGTGTTCACCACTGGCATATGATTGTCACCACACATCTGTCACAAGCCTCTTATCAGTGTCATATCACAACTGTCACCACACCCATGTGGCCGTTACCTCACATGTGTCATAACATGAAAGCATTATATCGTATCTATCCCATCACACTTATGATTATCACGTCACTTCTGTCTCAGCCCATGTGGGTGTGTCATCTGACATCTGTCATACCCTGAGTGTGAGTGTCACATCACATGTGTCAAATGCCTTCCAGAGTGTCACATCATATCTGTCGCATCACATGTGAGAGTGTCATATCTCATCAGGTACAACCCACTTGTGTCACCTCACATGGTCACAACCAGCATGTGGTTGTCATCACACACCTGTCACACATTGCTTATGTGTGTCACATCACAACTGTCACAACACTCATGTGATTGTTACCTCAACATGTGTCTTAAGAGGCAAGTGTCACATCATAGCTATCACATCATGCCTGTGGCTCTCATATCATTTCTGTCTCAACACATGTGGCATTGTCCCCTGATACCTGTCACACTCAGAGTGTTATTGTGACCTCAATTTGTCAGAAGACTTCCAGAAGCATTACAGCATACCTGTCACTTCACATGTGCATGTCACATCATGTCCATCACAACCCACATGCATGTCAACTCAGAAGGTCACAATCAGCATACGATTGTCACCACTCATTTGTCCCAAGCCATTTATGATTGTCACATCACAACTGTCACAACGCTTCTGTGGTTGTCATCCCACATGTATCTTAACATGCAAATGCCCCATCATATGTGTCGCATTGCACCTGTGATTGTCATATCACATCTGTCTCAACACGCATGAGAGTGTCTCCTGACATGTGTCACACCCAGAGAGTGATTGTCACCTCATATAAGTCACATGCCATGCAGGAGTGTCACATCATACCTCTCATATCACACATGTGTGTGTCACATCAGATCAGTTCCAATCAACTTGTGTGTCACCTCACATTGTCACTTGCTTTACAGAGCATCGCATCATACCTGTCATCACACATGAGAGTCATATCACATCAAGCACAAGCCATTTGTGTGTCACCTCACGTGATCACCACACATGTGTCACACATGCTTATGTGTGTCACATCAAAACTGTTACAAGGCCCATGTGATTGTCACATCACCTGTGTTGTAACACGCAAGTGCCATAACATATCAGTCACATCATGTCTGTTATTGTCACAGCATTTCTGCCTCAACAAATGTGGCAGTGTCATCTGACATCTGTTACACCCATAGTGTGTTACCTCACATTTGGCACATGCTTTACAGAGTGACACATCCTATCTGTCATCACACATGAGAGTGTCATATCACATCAGGCACAGCCCACTTGTGTGTCACCTCACATGGTCACAACTGGCATGTGATTGTCACCGCACATCTGTCACAAGCTGCTTATGACGGTCACATCACAACTGTCACAATGTTCATGTATTTGTCACCTCATGTGTCTTAATGCCCAAGGGTCACATCATACCTGTGTCATTGCACATGTGATTGTCACATCACATGGGTCTCAACACACTTGAGAGTGTCACCTGACTCCTGTGACACACAGAGTGTGATTGTCCCCTCATATTAGTCACATGCCTCCCAGGAGTGTCACATCACACCAGTCACATTGCACATGCGTGTGTCACATCATAACAGTTCCAAATTCACTTGTGTGTCACCTCACATGGTCACAATTGGCATGTCAATGTCACCACACATCTGTCACAAGACTCATGATTGTCACATCACACCTGTCCCAATGCCTGTGTGATTGTCACCTCATGGGTGTCATAATGTGCAAGTGTCACAACATTTCAGTCCCATTGTGCCTGTTAGGGTCACACTATTTCTGTCTCGACACACATGGCAGTGTTACCTGACATCTGTCTCAACAAGAGTGTGATTAGCACATCACATGTGTCACATGACTTCTGGAGTGTCATGTCATATGTGTCCCATCACATGAGTGTGTCATAGCACATCAGGCACAACCCACTTGTGTGTCACCTCACATGGTCACAACCAGCAAGTGGTTGACACCACACAGCTGTCACACACCACTTATGTGTGTCCCATCCAAACTGTCACCATGCCCATGTGATGGTCACCTCATCTGTGTCATAACAGGCAAGTGTCACATATCTGTCACATCATGCCTGTGGCTGTCACCTATTTGTCTCAACACACATGTCAGTGTCACATGACATCTGTCACACCAAGAGTGTGATTGTCACCTCACATTTGTCATGTGCTTTATGGAGTGCCACATCATATCTGTCATCACACATGACAGTGTCATATCACATCAGGCACAAGCCCCTTGTGTGTCATCTCACATAGTCACAACCAGCATGTGGGTTTTCTCACACACTGCTTCTGTGGGTCACATCACTGCTGTCACTGTGCCCTTGTGATTGTCACCTCCTCTGTGTCATCATGCACAACTGTCACATCATATCTGTCACATTGAGCCTGTGACTGTCATGCCATTTCTGTCTCAACACACATGGCAGTGTCACATGACATCTGTCACACCAAGACTGTGATTGTCACCTCACATTTGTCACATGCATTACAGAGTATCACACAGTATATGTCATTACACATGAGAATGTCACATAACTTCAGGCACAACCCAGGTGTGTATCAGCTCACCCTGTCACAATTGGCATGTGATTGTCACCACACATCTGTCACAAGCCTCTTATGATTGTCACATCACACCTGTCATAATGCCTGAGTGATTGTCACCTCATGTGTGTCATAACATGCAATTATCCAAAAATGTCAGTCACATTGTGCCTGTTATTGGTCACACCATTTCTACTTCAACACATGTGGCAGTGTCACCTGACATATGTCACACCTCGAGTGTGATTGTCACCTCACATTTGTCACATGTGTTATGGAGTGTCACATCATATCTGTCACATTACACATGGGAGTGAAATATCACATGAGGCACAACCCACTTGTGTGTCACCTCACATGGTCACAACCCACATGTTATTGTCACCACACATCTGTCACACATGCTTATGTGGGTCACGTCAAATCTGTTACAATGCCCATGTGATTGTCACCTCATCTGTGTTATAATATGCAAGTGTCACATCATATCTCTCATATCATGCCTGTGATCATCACATCATTTCTGTCTCAACACACGTGGCAGTGTCACCTGATATCTGTCACACCCACAGTGTGATTGTCACCTCACACTTGTCACACGTCTTCTGGGAGTGTCACATCATCCCTGTCACATCTGACATGTGCATGTCACATCACATCAGTCAAAACCCATATGTATGTGATCTCAGATGGTCACAATCTGCATATGATTGTCACCACACACTGGTCACAAGCCACTTATGAGTCTCACATCACAACTGTCACAATGCTCAAGTGACTGTCACCTCACATGTGTCTTCACGCACAACTGTCACATACCTGTCACATTGCACATGTGATTGTCACATCACATCAGATCCAACCCAGTTGTGTGTCACCTCCCATTGTCACAATTGGCATATGATTGTCACCACACATCTGTCACACATACTTCTGTGTGTTACATCAAAACTGTTATAACACCCATGTGACTGTCACTTCTCCTATGTCAGAATGCACGTGTCACATCATAGCTGTCACATCGTGCCTGTGACTCTCGCATCATTTCTGTCTCAACACATGTGGCAGTGTCACCTGGCATCTGTCACACCCAGAGTGTGTTTGTCACCTCCCATTTGTCAGGTGCCTTACAAAGTGTCATGTTTCCCTGTCACATCACATATGGGACTGTCACGTCACATCCATCACCACCCATTTGTCACCTCATGTGTTCACCACTGGCATATGATTGTCACCACACATCTGTCACAAGCCTCTTATCAGTGTCATATCACAACTGTCACCACACCCATGTGGCCGTTACCTCACATGTGTCATAACATGAAAACATTATATCGTATCTATCCCATCACACTTATGATTATCACGTCACTTCTGTCTCAGCCCATGTGGGTGTGTCATCTGACATCTGTCATACCCTGAGTGTGAGTGTCACATCACATGTGTCAAATGCCTTCCAGAGTGTCACATCATATCTGTCGCATCACATGTGAGAGTGTCATATCTCATCAGGTACAACCCACTTGTGTCACCTCACATGGTCACAACCAGCATGTGGTTGTCATCACACACCTGTCACACATTGCTTATGTGTGTCACATCACAACTGTCACAACACTCATGTGATTGTTACCTCAACATGTGTCTTAAGAGGCAAGTGTCACATCATAGCTATCACATCATGCCTGTGGCTCTCATATCATTTCTGTCTCAACACATGTGGCATTGTCACCTGATACCTGTCACACTCAGAGTGGTATTGTGACCTCAATTTGTCAGAAGACTTCCAGAAGCATTACAGCATACCTGTCACTTCACATGTGCATGTCACATCATGTCCATCACAACCCACATGCATGTCAACTCAGAAGGTCACAATCAGCATACGATTGTCACCACTCATTTGTCCCAAGCCATTTATGATTGTCACATCACAACTGTCACAACGCTTCTGTGGTTGTCATCCCACATGTATCTTAACATGCAAATGCCCCATCATATGTGTCGCATTGCACCTGTGATTGTCATATCACATCTGTCTCAACACGCATGAGAGTGTCTCCTGACATGTGTCACACCCAGAGAGTGATTGTCACCTCATATAAGTCACATGCCATGCAGGAGTGTCACATCATACCTCTCATATCACACATGTGTGTGTCACATCAGATCAGTTCCAATCAACTTGTGTGTCACCTCACATTGTCACTTGCTTTACAGAGCATCGCATCATACCTGTCGTCACACATGAGAGTCATATCACATCAAGCACAAGCCATTTGTGTGTCACCTCACGTGATCACCACACATGTGTCACACATGCTTATGTGTGTCACATCAAAACTGTTACAAGGCCCATGTGATTGTCACATCACCTGTGTTGTAACACGCAAGTGCCATAACATATCAGTCACATCATGTCTGTTATTGTCACAGCATTTCTGCCTCAACAAATGTGGCAGTGTCATCTGACATCTGTTACACCCATAGTGTGTTACCTCACATTTGGCACATGCTTTACAGAGTGACACATCCTATCTGTCATCACACATGAGAGTGTCATATCACATCAGGCACAGCCCACTTGTGTGTCACCTCACATGGTCACAACTGGCATGTGATTGTCACCGCACATCTGTCACAAGCTGCTTATGACGGTCACATCACAACTGTCACAATGTTCATGTATTTGTCACCTCATGTGTCTTAATGCCCAAGGGTCACATCATACCTGTGTCATTGCACATGTGATTGTCACATCACATGGGTCTCAACACACTTGAGAGTGTCACCTGACTCCTGTGACACACAGAGTGTGATTGTCCCCTCATATTAGTCACATGCCTCCCAGGAGTGTCACATCACACCAGTCACATTGCACATGCGTGTGTCACATCATAACAGTTCCAAATTCACTTGTGTGTCACCTCACATGGTCACAATTGGCATGTCTATGTCACCACACATCTGTCACAAGACTCATGATTGTCACATCACACCTGTCCCAATGCCTGTGTGATTGTCACCTCATGGGTGTCATAATGTGCAAGTGTCACAACATTTCAGTCCCATTGTGCCTGTTAGGGTCACACTATTTCTGTCTCGACACACATGGCAGTGTTACCTGACATCTGTCTCAACAAGAGTGTGATTAGCACATCACATTTGTCACATGACTTCTGGAGTGTCATGTCATATGTGTCCCATCACATGAGTGTGTCATAGCACATCAGGCACAACCCACTTGTGTGTCACCTCACATGGTCACAACCAGCAAGTGGTTGACACCACACAGCTGTCACACACCACTTATGTGTGTCACATCCAAACTGTCACCATGCCCATGTGATGGTCACCTCATCTGTGTCATAACAGGCAAGTGTCACATATCTGTCACATCATGCCTGTGGCTGTCACCTATTTGTCTCAACACACATGTCAGTGTCACATGACATCTGTCACACCAAGAGTGTGATTGTCACCTCACATTTGTCATGTGCTTTATGGAGTGCCACATCATATCTGTCATCACACATGACAGTGTCATATCACATCAGGCACAAGCCCCTTGTGTGTCATCTCACATAGTCACAACCAGCATGTGGGTTTTCTCACACACTGCTTATGTGGGTCACATCACTGCTGTCACTGTGCCCTTGTGATTGTCACCTCCTCTGTGTCATCATGCACAACTGTCACATCATATCTGTCACATTGAGCCTGTGACTGTCATGCCATTTCTGTCTCAACACACATGGCAGTGTCACATGACATCTGTCACACCAAGACTGTGATTGTCACCTCACATTTGTCACATGCATTACAGAGTATCACACAGTATATGTCATTACACATGAGAATGTCACATAACTTCAGGCACAACCCACGTGTGTATCAGCTCACCCTGTCACAATTGGCATGTGATTGTCACCACACATCTGTCACAAGCCTCTTATGATTGTCACATCACACCTGTCATAATGCCTGAGTGATTGTCACCTCATGTGTGTCATAACATGCAATTATCCAAAAATGTCAGTCACATTGTGCCTGTTATTGGTCACACCATTTCTACTTCAACACATGTGGCAGTGTCACCTGACATATGTCACACCTCGAGTGTGATTGTCACCTCACATTTGTCACATGTGTTATGGAGTGTCACATCATATCTGTCACATTACACATGGGAGTGAAATATCACATGAGGCACAACCCACTTGTGTGTCACCTCACATGGTCACAACCCACATGTTATTGTCACCACACATCTGTCACACATGCTTATGTGGGTCACGTCAAATCTGTTACAATGCCCATGTGATGGTCACCTCATCTGTGTTATAATATGCAAGTGTCACATCATATCTCTCATATCATGCCTGTGATCATCACATCATTTCTGTCTCAACACACGTGGCAGTGTCACCTGATATCTGTCACACCCACAGTGTGATTGTCACCTCACACTTGTCACACGTCTTCTGGGAGTGTCACATCATCCCTGTCACATCTGACATGTGCATGTCACATCACATCAGTCAAAACCCATATGTATGTGATCTCAGATGGTCACAATCTGCATATGATTGTCACCACACACTGGTCACAAGCCACTTATGAGTCTCACATCACAACTGTCACAATGCTCAAGTGACTGTCACCTCACATGTGTCTTCACGCACAACTGTCACATCATACCTGTCACATTGCACATGTGATTGTCACATCACATCAGATCCAACCCAGTTGTGTGTCACCTCCCATTGTCACAATTGGCATATGATTGTCACCACACATCTGTCACACATACTTCTGTGTGTTACATCAAAACTGTTATAACACCCATGTGACTGTCACTTCTCCTATGTCAGAATGCACGTGTCACATCATAGCTGTCACATCGTGCCTGTGACTCTCGCATCATTTCTGTCTCAACACATGTGGCAGTGTCACCTGGCATCTGTCACACCCAGAGTGTGTTTGTCACCTCCCATTTGTCAGGTGCCTTACAAAGTGTCATGTTTCCCTGTCACATCACATATGGGACTGTCACGTCACATCCATCACCACCCATTTGTCACCTCATGTGTTCACCACTGGCATATGATTGTCACCACACATCTGTCACAAGCCTCTTATCAGTGTCATATCACAACTGTCACCACACCCATGTGGCCGTTACCTCACATGTGTCATAACATGAAAGCATTATATCGTATCTATCCCATCACACTTATGATTATCACGTCACTTCTGTCTCAGCCCATGTGGGTGTGTCATCTGACATCTGTCATACCCTGAGTGTGAGTGTCACATCACATGTGTCAAATGCCTTCCAGAGTGTCACATCATATCTGTCGCATCACATGTGAGAGTGTCATATCTCATCAGGTACAACCCACTTGTGTCACCTCACATGGTCACAACCAGCATGTGGTTGTCATCACACACCTGTCACACATTGCTTATGTGTGTCACATCACAACTGTCACAACACTCATGTGATTGTTACCTCAACATGTGTCTTAAGAGGCAAGTGTCACATCATAGCTATCACATCATGCCTGTGGCTCTCATATCATTTCTGTCTCAACACATGTGGCATTGTCACCTGATACCTGTCACACTCAGAGTGGTATTGTGACCTCAATTTGTCAGAAGACTTCCAGAAGCATTACAGCATACCTGTCACTTCACATGTGCATGTCACATCATGTCCATCACAACCCACATGCATGTCAACTCAGAAGGTCACAATCAGCATACGATTGTCACCACTCATTTGTCCCAAGCCATTTATGATTGTCACATCACAACTGTCACAACGCTTCTGTGGTTGTCATCCCACATGTATCTTAACATGCAAATGCCCCATCATATGTGTCGCATTGCACCTGTGATTGTCATATCACATCTGTCTCAACACGCATGAGAGTGTCTCCTGACATGTGTCACACCCAGAGAGTGATTGTCACCTCATATAAGTCACATGCCATGCAGGAGTGTCACATCATACCTCTCATATCACACATGTGTGTGTCACATCAGATCAGTTCCAATCAACTTGTGTGTCACCTCACATTGTCACTTGCTTTACAGAGCATCGCATCATACCTGTCATCACACATGAGAGTCATATCACATCAAGCACAAGCCATTTGTGTGTCACCTCACGTGATCACCACACATGTGTCACACATGCTTATGTGTGTCACATCAAAACTGTTACAAGGCCCATGTGATTGTCACATCACCTGTGTTGTAACACGCAAGTGCCATAACATATCAGTCACATCATGTCTGTTATTGTCACAGCATTTCTGCCTCAACAAATGTGGCAGTGTCATCTGACATCTGTTACACCCATAGTGTGTTACCTCACATTTGGCACATGCTTTACAGAGTGACACATCCTATCTGTCATCACACATGAGAGTGTCATATCACATCAGGCACAGCCCACTTGTGTGTCACCTCACATGGTCACAACTGGCATGTGATTGTCACCGCACATCTGTCACAAGCTGCTTATGACGGTCACATCACAACTGTCACAATGTTCATGTATTTGTCACCTCATGTGTCTTAATGCCCAAGGGTCACATCATACCTGTGTCATTGCACATGTGATTGTCACATCACATGGGTCTCAACACACTTGAGAGTGTCACCTGACTCCTGTGACACACAGAGTGTGATTGTCCCCTCATATTAGTCACATGCCTCCCAGGAGTGTCACATCACACCAGTCACATTGCACATGCGTGTGTCACATCATAACAGTTCCAAATTCACTTGTGTGTCACCTCACATGGTCACAATTGGCATGTCAATGTCACCACACATCTGTCACAAGACTCATGATTGTCACATCACACCTGTCCCAATGCCTGTGTGATTGTCACCTCATGGGTGTCATAATGTGCAAGTGTCACAACATTTCAGTCCCATTGTGCCTGTTAGGGTCACACTATTTCTGTCTCGACACACATGGCAGTGTTACCTGACATCTGTCTCAACAAGAGTGTGATTAGCACATCACATTTGTCACATGACTTCTGGAGTGTCATGTCATATGTGTCCCATCACATGAGTGTGTCATAGCACATCAGGCACAACCCACTTGTGTGTCACCTCACATGGTCACAACCAGCAAGTGGTTGACACCACACAGCTGTCACACACCACTTATGTGTGTCCCATCCAAACTGTCACCATGCCCATGTGATGGTCACCTCATCTGTGTCATAACAGGCAAGTGTCACATATCTGTCACATCATGCCTGTGGCTGTCACCTATTTGTCTCAACACACATGTCAGTGTCACATGACATCTGTCACACCAAGAGTGTGATTGTCACCTCACATTTGTCATGTGCTTTATGGAGTGCCACATCATATCTGTCATCACACATGACAGTGTCATATCACATCAGGCACAAGCCCCTTGTGTGTCATCTCACATAGTCACAACCAGCATGTGGGTTTTCTCACACACTGCTTATGTGGGTCACATCACTGCTGTCACTGTGCCCTTGTGATTGTCACCTCCTCTGTGTCATCATGCACAACTGTCACATCATATCTGTCACATTGAGCCTGTGACTGTCATGCCATTTCTGTCTCAACACACATGGCAGTGTCACATGACATCTGTCACACCAAGACTGTGATTGTCACCTCACATTTGTCACATGCATTACAGAGTATCACACAGTATATGTCATTACACATGAGAATGTCACATAACTTCAGGCACAACCCAGGTGTGTATCAGCTCACCCTGTCACAATTGGCATGTGATTGTCACCACACATCTGTCACAAGCCTCTTATGATTGTCACATCACACCTGTCATAATGCCTGAGTGATTGTCACCTCATGTGTGTCATAACATGCAATTATCCAAAAATGTCAGTCACATTGTGCCTGTTATTGGTCACACCATTTCTACTTCAACACATGTGGCAGTGTCACCTGACATATGTCACACCTCGAGTGTGATTGTCACCTCACATTTGTCACATGTGTTATGGAGTGTCACATCATATCTGTCACATTACACATGGGAGTGAAATATCACATGAGGCACAACCCACTTGTGTGTCACCTCACATGGTCACAACCCACATGTTATTGTCACCACACATCTGTCACACATGCTTATGTGGGTCACGTCAAATCTGTTACAATGCCCATGTGATTGTCACCTCATCTGTGTTATAATATGCAAGTGTCACATCATATCTCTCATATCATGCCTGTGATCATCACATCATTTCTGTCTCAACACACGTGGCAGTGTCACCTGATATCTGTCACACCCACAGTGTGATTGTCACCTCACACTTGTCACACGTCTTCTGGGAGTGTCACATCATCCCTGTCACATCTGACATGTGCATGTCACATCACATCAGTCAAAACCCATATGTATGTGATCTCAGATGGTCACAATCTGCATATGATTGTCACCACACACTGGTCACAAGCCACTTATGAGTCTCACATCACAACTGTCACAATGCTCAAGTGACTGTCACCTCACATGTGTCTTCACGCACAACTGTCACATCATACCTGTCACATTGCACATGTGATTGTCACATCACATCAGATCCAACCCAGTTGTGTGTCACCTCCCATTGTCACAATTGGCATATGATTGTCACCACACATCTGTCACACATACTTCTGTGTGTTACATCAAAACTGTTATAACACCCATGTGACTGTCACTTCTCCTATGTCAGAATGCACGTGTCACATCATAGCTGTCACATCGTGCCTGTGACTCTCGCATCATTTCTGTCTCAACACATGTGGCAGTGTCACCTGGCATCTGTCACACCCAGAGTGTGTTTGTCACCTCCCATTTGTCAGGTGCCTTACAAAGTGTCATGTTTCCCTGTCACATCACATATGGGACTGTCACGTCACATCCATCACCACCCATTTGTCACCTCATGTGTTCACCACTGGCATATGATTGTCACCACACATCTGTCACAAGCCTCTTATCAGTGTCATATCACAACTGTCACCACACCCATGTGGCCGTTACCTCACATGTGTCATAACATGAAAGCATTATATCGTATCTATCCCATCACACTTATGATTATCACGTCACTTCTGTCTCAGCCCATGTGGGTGTGTCATCTGACATCTGTCATACCCTGAGTGTGAGTGTCACATCACATGTGTCAAATGCCTTCCAGAGTGTCACATCATATCTGTCGCATCACATGTGAGAGTGTCATATCTCATCAGGTACAACCCACTTGTGTCACCTCACATGGTCACAACCAGCATGTGGTTGTCATCACACACCTGTCACACATTGCTTATGTGTGTCACATCACAACTGTCACAACACTCATGTGATTGTTACCTCAACATGTGTCTTAAGAGGCAAGTGTCACATCATAGCTATCACATCATGCCTGTGGCTCTCATATCATTTCTGTCTCAACACATGTGGCATTGTCACCTGATACCTGTCACACTCAGAGTGGTATTGTGACCTCAATTTGTCAGAAGACTTCCAGAAGCATTACAGCATACCTGTCACTTCACATGTGCATGTCACATCATGTCCATCACAACCCACATGCATGTCAACTCAGAAGGTCACAATCAGCATACGATTGTCACCACTCATTTGTCCCAAGCCATTTATGATTGTCACATCTCAACTGTCACAACGCTTCTGTGGTTGTCATCCCACATGTATCTTAACATGCAAATGCCCCATCATATGTGTCGCATTGCACCTGTGATTGTCATATCACATCTGTCTCAACACGCATGAGAGTGTCTCCTGACATGTGTCACACCCAGAGAGTGATTGTCACCTCATATAAGTCACATGCCATGCAGGAGTGTCACATCATACCTCTCATATCACACATGTGTGTGTCACATCAGATCAGTTCCAATCAACTTGTGTGTCACCTCACATTGTCACTTGCTTTACAGAGCATCGCATCATACCTGTCATCACACATGAGAGTCATATCACATCAAGCACAAGCCATTTGTGTGTCACCTCACGTGATCACCACACATGTGTCACACATGCTTATGTGTGTCACATCAAAACTGTTACAAGGCCCATGTGATTGTCACATCACCTGTGTTGTAACACGCAAGTGCCATAACATATCAGTCACATCATGTCTGTTATTGTCACAGCATTTCTGCCTCAACAAATGTGGCAGTGTCATCTGACATCTGTTACACCCATAGTGTGTTACCTCACATTTGGCACATGCTTTACAGAGTGACACATCCTATCTGTCATCACACATGAGAGTGTCATATCACATCAGGCACAGCCCACTTGTGTGTCACCTCACATGGTCACAACTGGCATGTGATTGTCACCGCACATCTGTCACAAGCTGCTTATGACGGTCACATCACAACTGTCACAATGTTCATGTATTTGTCACCTCATGTGTCTTAATGCCCAAGGGTCACATCATACCTGTGTCATTGCACATGTGATTGTCACATCACATGGGTCTCAACACACTTGAGAGTGTCACCTGACTCCTGTGACACACAGAGTGTGATTGTCCCCTCATATTAGTCACATGCCTCCCAGGAGTGTCACATCACACCAGTCACATTGCACATGCGTGTGTCACATCATAACAGTTCCAAATTCACTTGTGTGTCACCTCACATGGTCACAATTGGCATGTCAATGTCACCACACATCTGTCACAAGACTCATGATTGTCACATCACACCTGTCCCAATGCCTGTGTGATTGTCACCTCATGGGTGTCATAATGTGCAAGTGTCACAACATTTCAGTCCCATTGTGCCTGTTAGGGTCACACTATTTCTGTCTCGACACACATGGCAGTGTTACCTGACATCTGTCTCAACAAGAGTGTGATTAGCACATCACATGTGTCACATGACTTCTGGAGTGTCATGTCACATGTGTCCCATCACATGAGTGTGTCATAGCACATCAGGCACAACCCACTTGTGTGTCACCTCACATGGTCACAACCAGCAAGTGGTTGACACCACACAGCTGTCACACACCACTTATGTGTGTCCCATCCAAACTGTCACCATGCCCATGTGATGGTCACCTCATCTGTGTCATAACAGGCAAGTGTCACATATCTGTCACATCATGCCTGTGGCTGTCACCTATTTGTCTCAACACACATGTCAGTGTCACATGACATCTGTCACACCAAGAGTGTGATTGTCACCTCACATTTGTCATGTGCTTTATGGAGTGCCACATCATATCTGTCATCACACATGACAGTGTCATATCACATCAGGCACAAGCCCCTTGTGTGTCATCTCACATAGTCACAACCAGCATGTGGGTTTTCTCACACACTGCTTATGTGGGTCACATCACTGCTGTCACTGTGCCCTTGTGATTGTCACCTCCTCTGTGTCATCATGCACAACTGTCACATCATATCTGTCACATTGAGCCTGTGACTGTCATGCCATTTCTGTCTCAACACACATGGCAGTGTCACATGACATCTGTCACACCAAGACTGTGATTGTCACCTCACATTTGTCACATGCATTACAGAGTATCACACAGTATATGTCATTACACATGAGAATGTCACATAACTTCAGGCACAACCCAGGTGTGTATCAGCTCACCCTGTCACAATTGGCATGTGATTGTCACCACACATCTGTCACAAGCCTCTTATGATTGTCACATCACACCTGTCATAATGCCTGAGTGATTGTCACCTCATGTGTGTCATAACATGCAATTATCCAAAAATGTCAGTCACATTGTGCCTGTTATTGGTCACACCATTTCTACTTCAACACATGTGGCAGTGTCACCTGACATATGTCACACCTCGAGTGTGATTGTCACCTCACATTTGTCACATGTGTTATGGAGTGTCACATCATATCTGTCACATTACACATGGGAGTGAAATATCACATGAGGCACAACCCACTTGTGTGTCACCTCACATGGTCACAACCCACATGTTATTGTCACCACACATCTGTCACACATGCTTATGTGGGTCACGTCAAATCTGTTACAATGCCCATGTGATTGTCACCTCATCTGTGTTATAATATGCAAGTGTCACATCATATCTCTCATATCATGCCTGTGATCATCACATCATTTCTGTCTCAACACACGTGGCAGTGTCACCTGATATCTGTCACACCCACAGTGTGATTGTCACCTCACACTTGTCACACGTCTTCTGGGAGTGTCACATCATCCCTGTCACATCTGACATGTGCATGTCACATCACATCAGTCAAAACCCATATGTATGTGATCTCAGATGGTCACAATCTGCATATGATTGTCACCACACACTGGTCACAAGCCACTTATGAGTCTCACATCACAACTGTCACAATGCTCAAGTGACTGTCACCTCACATGTGTCTTCACGCACAACTGTCACATCATACCTGTCACATTGCACATGTGATTGTCACATCACATCAGATCCAACCCAGTTGTGTGTCACCTCCCATTGTCACAATTGGCATATGATTGTCACCACACATCTGTCACACATACTTCTGTGTGTTACATCAAAACTGTTATAACACCCATGTGACTGTCACTTCTCCTATGTCAGAATGCACGTGTCACATCATAGCTGTCACATCGTGCCTGTGACTCTCGCATCATTTCTGTCTCAACACATGTGGCAGTGTCACCTGGCATCTGTCACACCCAGAGTGTGTTTGTCACCTCCCATTTGTCAGGTGCCTTACAAAGTGTCATGTTTCCCTGTCACATCACATATGGGACTGTCACGTCACATCCATCACCACCCATTTGTCACCTCATGTGTTCACCACTGGCATATGATTGTCACCACACATCTGTCACAAGCCTCTTATCAGTGTCATATCACAACTGTCACCACACCCATGTGGCCGTTACCTCACATGTGTCATAACATGAAAACATTATATCGTATCTATCCCATCACACTTATGATTATCACGTCACTTCTGTCTCAGCCCATGTGGGTGTGTCATCTGACATCTGTCATACCCTGAGTGTGAGTGTCACATCACATGTGTCAAATGCCTTCCAGAGTGTCACATCATATCTGTCGCATCACATGTGAGAGTGTCATATCTCATCAGGTACAACCCACTTGTGTCACCTCACATGGTCACAACCAGCATGTGGTTGTCATCACACACCTGTCACACATTGCTTATGTGTGTCACATCACAACTGTCACAACACTCATGTGATTGTTACCTCAACATGTGTCTTAAGAGGCAAGTGTCACATCATAGCTATCACATCATGCCTGTGGCTCTCATATCATTTCTGTCTCAACACATGTGGCATTGTCACCTGATACCTGTCACACTCAGAGTGGTATTGTGACCTCAATTTGTCAGAAGACTTCCAGAAGCATTACAGCATACCTGTCACTTCACATGTGCATGTCACATCATGTCCATCACAACCCACATGCATGTCAACTCAGAAGGTCACAATCAGCATACGATTGTCACCACTCATTTGTCCCAAGCCATTTATGATTGTCACATCACAACTGTCACAACGCTTCTGTGGTTGTCATCCCACATGTATCTTAACATGCAAATGCCCCATCATATGTGTCGCATTGCACCTGTGATTGTCATATCACATCTGTCTCAACACGCATGAGAGTGTCTCCTGACATGTGTCACACCCAGAGAGTGATTGTCACCTCATATAAGTCACATGCCATGCAGGAGTGTCACATCATACCTCTCATATCACACATGTGTGTGTCACATCAGATCAGTTCCAATCAACTTGTGTGTCACCTCACATTGTCACTTGCTTTACAGAGCATCGCATCATACCTGTCGTCACACATGAGAGTCATATCACATCAAGCACAAGCCATTTGTGTGTCACCTCACGTGATCACCACACATGTGTCACACATGCTTATGTGTGTCACATCAAAACTGTTACAAGGCCCATGTGATTGTCACATCACCTGTGTTGTAACACGCAAGTGCCATAACATATCAGTCACATCATGTCTGTTATTGTCACAGCATTTCTGCCTCAACAAATGTGGCAGTGTCATCTGACATCTGTTACACCCATAGTGTGTTACCTCACATTTGGCACATGCTTTACAGAGTGACACATCCTATCTGTCATCACACATGAGAGTGTCATATCACATCAGGCACAGCCCACTTGTGTGTCACCTCACATGGTCACAACTGGCATGTGATTGTCACCGCACATCTGTCACAAGCTGCTTATGACGGTCACATCACAACTGTCACAATGTTCATGTATTTGTCACCTCATGTGTCTTAATGCCCAAGGGTCACATCATACCTGTGTCATTGCACATGTGATTGTCACATCACATGGGTCTCAACACACTTGAGAGTGTCACCTGACTCCTGTGACACACAGAGTGTGATTGTCCCCTCATATTAGTCACATGCCTCCCAGGAGTGTCACATCACACCAGTCACATTGCACATGCGTGTGTCACATCATAACAGTTCCAAATTCACTTGTGTGTCACCTCACATGGTCACAATTGGCATGTCAATGTCACCACACATCTGTCACAAGACTCATGATTGTCACATCACACCTGTCCCAATGCCTGTGTGATTGTCACCTCATGGGTGTCATAATGTGCAAGTGTCACAACATTTCAGTCCCATTGTGCCTGTTAGGGTCACACTATTTCTGTCTCGACACACATGGCAGTGTTACCTGACATCTGTCTCAACAAGAGTGTGATTAGCACATCACATGTGTCACATGACTTCTGGAGTGTCATGTCATATGTGTCCCATCACATGAGTGTGTCATAGCACATCAGGCACAACCCACTTGTGTGTCACCTCACATGGTCACAACCAGCAAGTGGTTGACACCACACAGCTGTCACACACCACTTATGTGTGTCACATCCAAACTGTCACCATGCCCATGTGATGGTCACCTCATCTGTGTCATAACAGGCAAGTGTCACATATCTGTCACATCATGCCTGTGGCTGTCACCTATTTGTCTCAACACACATGTCAGTGTCACATGACATCTGTCACACCAAGAGTGTGATTGTCACCTCACATTTGTCATGTGCTTTATGGAGTGCCACATCATATCTGTCATCACACATGACAGTGTCATATCACATCAGGCACAAGCCCCTTGTGTGTCATCTCACATAGTCACAACCAGCATGTGGGTTTTCTCACACACTGCTTATGTGGGTCACATCACTGCTGTCACTGTGCCCTTGTGATTGTCACCTCCTCTGTGTCATCATGCACAACTGTCACATCATATCTGTCACATTGAGCCTGTGACTGTCATGCCATTTCTGTCTCAACACACATGGCAGTGTCACATGACATCTGTCACACCAAGACTGTGATTGTCACCTCACATTTGTCACATGCATTACAGAGTATCACACAGTATATGTCATTACACATGAGAATGTCACATAACTTCAGGCACAACCCACGTGTGTATCAGCTCACCCTGTCACAATTGGCATGTGATTGTCACCACACATCTGTCACAAGCCTCTTATGATTGTCACATCACACCTGTCATAATGCCTGAGTGATTGTCACCTCATGTGTGTCATAACATGCAATTATCCAAAAATGTCAGTCACATTGTGCCTGTTATTGGTCACACCATTTCTACTTCAACACATGTGGCAGTGTCACCTGACATATGTCACACCTCGAGTGTGATTGTCACCTCACATTTGTCACATGTGTTATGGAGTGTCACATCATATCTGTCACATTACACATGGGAGTGAAATATCACATGAGGCACAACCCACTTGTGTGTCACCTCACATGGTCACAACCCACATGTTATTGTCACCACACATCTGTCACACATGCTTATGTGGGTCACGTCAAATCTGTTACAATGCCCATGTGATGGTCACCTCATCTGTGTTATAATATGCAAGTGTCACATCATATCTCTCATATCATGCCTGTGATCATCACATCATTTCTGTCTCAACACACGTGGCAGTGTCACCTGATATCTGTCACACCCACAGTGTGATTGTCACCTCACACTTGTCACACGTCTTCTGGGAGTGTCACATCATCCCTGTCACATCTGACATGTGCATGTCACATCACATCAGTCAAAACCCATATGTATGTGATCTCAGATGGTCACAATCTGCATATGATTGTCACCACACACTAGTCACAAGCCACTTATGAGTCTCACATCACAACTGTCACAATGCTCAAGTGACTGTCACCTCACATGTGTCTTCACGCACAACTGTCACATCATACCTGTCACATTGCACATGTGATTGTCACATCACATCAGATCCAACCCAGTTGTGTGTCACCTCCCATTGTCACAATTGGCATATGATTGTCACCACACATCTGTCACACATACTTCTGTGTGTTACATCAAAACTGTTATAACACCCATGTGACTGTCACTTCTCCTATGTCAGAATGCACGTGTCACATCATAGCTGTCACATCGTGCCTGTGACTCTCGCATCATTTCTGTCTCAACACATGTGGCAGTGTCACCTGGCATCTGTCACACCCAGAGTGTGTTTGTCACCTCCCATTTGTCAGGTGCCTTACAAAGTGTCATGTTTCCCTGTCACATCACATATGGGACTGTCACGTCACATCCATCACCACCCATTTGTCACCTCATGTGTTCACCACTGGCATATGATTGTCACCACACATCTGTCACAAGCCTCTTATCAGTGTCATATCACAACTGTCACCACACCCATGTGGCCGTTACCTCACATGTGTCATAACATGAAAGCATTATATCGTATCTATCCCATCACACTTATGATTATCACGTCACTTCTGTCTCAGCCCATGTGGGTGTGTCATCTGACATCTGTCATACCCTGAGTGTGAGTGTCACATCACATGTGTCAAATGCCTTCCAGAGTGTCACATCATATCTGTCGCATCACATGTGAGAGTGTCATATCTCATCAGGTACAACCCACTTGTGTCACCTCACATGGTCACAACCAGCATGTGGTTGTCATCACACACCTGTCACACATTGCTTATGTGTGTCACATCACAACTGTCACAACACTCATGTGATTGTTACCTCAACATGTGTCTTAAGAGGCAAGTGTCACATCATAGCTATCACATCATGCCTGTGGCTCTCATATCATTTCTGTCTCAACACATGTGGCATTGTCACCTGATACCTGTCACACTCAGAGTGGTATTGTGACCTCAATTTGTCAGAAGACTTCCAGAAGCATTACAGCATACCTGTCACTTCACATGTGCATGTCACATCATGTCCATCACAACCCACATGCATGTCAACTCAGAAGGTCACAATCAGCATACGATTGTCACCACTCATTTGTCCCAAGCCATTTATGATTGTCACATCACAACTGTCACAACGCTTCTGTGGTTGTCATCCCACATGTATCTTAACATGCAAATGCCCCATCATATGTGTCGCATTGCACCTGTGATTGTCATATCACATCTGTCTCAACACGCATGAGAGTGTCTCCTGACATGTGTCACACCCAGAGAGTGATTGTCACCTCATATAAGTCACATGCCATGCAGGAGTGTCACATCATACCTCTCATATCACACATGTGTGTGTCACATCAGATCAGTTCCAATCAACTTGTGTGTCACCTCACATTGTCACTTGCTTTACAGAGCATCGCATCATACCTGTCATCACACATGAGAGTCATATCACATCAAGCACAAGCCATTTGTGTGTCACCTCACGTGATCACCACACATGTGTCACACATGCTTATGTGTGTCACATCAAAACTGTTACAAGGCCCATGTGATTGTCACATCACCTGTGTTGTAACACGCAAGTGCCATAACATATCAGTCACATCATGTCTGTTATTGTCACAGCATTTCTGCCTCAACAAATGTGGCAGTGTCATCTGACATCTGTTACACCCATAGTGTGTTACCTCACATTTGGCACATGCTTTACAGAGTGACACATCCTATCTGTCATCACACATGAGAGTGTCATATCACATCAGGCACAGCCCACTTGTGTGTCACCTCACATGGTCACAACTGGCATGTGATTGTCACCGCACATCTGTCACAAGCTGCTTATGACGGTCACATCACAACTGTCACAATGTTCATGTATTTGTCACCTCATGTGTCTTAATGCCCAAGGGTCACATCATACCTGTGTCATTGCACATGTGATTGTCACATCACATGGGTCTCAACACACTTGAGAGTGTCACCTGACTCCTGTGACACACAGAGTGTGATTGTCCCCTCATATTAGTCACATGCCTCCCAGGAGTGTCACATCACACCAGTCACATTGCACATGCGTGTGTCACATCATAACAGTTCCAAATTCACTTGTGTGTCACCTCACATGGTCACAATTGGCATGTCAATGTCACCACACATCTGTCACAAGACTCATGATTGTCACATCACACCTGTCCCAATGCCTGTGTGATTGTCACCTCATGGGTGTCATAATGTGCAAGTGTCACAACATTTCAGTCCCATTGTGCCTGTTAGGGTCACACTATTTCTGTCTCGACACACATGGCAGTGTTACCTGACATCTGTCTCAACAAGAGTGTGATTAGCACATCACATTTGTCACATGACTTCTGGAGTGTCATGTCATATGTGTCCCATCACATGAGTGTGTCATAGCACATCAGGCACAACCCACTTGTGTGTCACCTCACATGGTCACAACCAGCAAGTGGTTGACACCACACAGCTGTCACACACCACTTATGTGTGTCCCATCCAAACTGTCACCATGCCCATGTGATGGTCACCTCATCTGTGTCATAACAGGCAAGTGTCACATATCTGTCACATCATGCCTGTGGCTGTCACCTATTTGTCTCAACACACATGTCAGTGTCACATGACATCTGTCACACCAAGAGTGTGATTGTCACCTCACATTTGTCATGTGCTTTATGGAGTGCCACATCATATCTGTCATCACACATGACAGTGTCATATCACATCAGGCACAAGCCCCTTGTGTGTCATCTCACATAGTCACAACCAGCATGTGGGTTTTCTCACACACTGCTTATGTGGGTCACATCACTGCTGTCACTGTGCCCTTGTGATTGTCACCTCCTCTGTGTCATCATGCACAACTGTCACATCATATCTGTCACATTGAGCCTGTGACTGTCATGCCATTTCTGTCTCAACACACATGGCAGTGTCACATGACATCTGTCACACCAAGACTGTGATTGTCACCTCACATTTGTCACATGCATTACAGAGTATCACACAGTATATGTCATTACACATGAGAATGTCACATAACTTCAGGCACAACCCAGGTGTGTATCAGCTCACCCTGTCACAATTGGCATGTGATTGTCACCACACATCTGTCACAAGCCTCTTATGATTGTCACATCACACCTGTCATAATGCCTGAGTGATTGTCACCTCATGTGTGTCATAACATGCAATTATCCAAAAATGTCAGTCACATTGTGCCTGTTATTGGTCACACCATTTCTACTTCAACACATGTGGCAGTGTCACCTGACATATGTCACACCTCGAGTGTGATTGTCACCTCACATTTGTCACATGTGTTATGGAGTGTCACATCATATCTGTCACATTACACATGGGAGTGAAATATCACATGAGGCACAACCCACTTGTGTGTCACCTCACATGGTCACAACCCACATGTTATTGTCACCACACATCTGTCACACATGCTTATGTGGGTCACGTCAAATCTGTTACAATGCCCATGTGATTGTCACCTCATCTGTGTTATAATATGCAAGTGTCACATCATATCTCTCATATCATGCCTGTGATCATCACATCATTTCTGTCTCAACACACGTGGCAGTGTCACCTGATATCTGTCACACCCACAGTGTGATTGTCACCTCACACTTGTCACACGTCTTCTGGGAGTGTCACATCATCCCTGTCACATCTGACATGTGCATGTCACATCACATCAGTCAAAACCCATATGTATGTGATCTCAGATGGTCACAATCTGCATATGATTGTCACCACACACTGGTCACAAGCCACTTATGAGTCTCACATCACAACTGTCACAATGCTCAAGTGACTGTCACCTCACATGTGTCTTCACGCACAACTGTCACATCATACCTGTCACATTGCACATGTGATTGTCACATCACATCAGATCCAACCCAGTTGTGTGTCACCTCCCATTGTCACAATTGGCATATGATTGTCACCACACATCTGTCACACATACTTCTGTGTGTTACATCAAAACTGTTATAACACCCATGTGACTGTCACTTCTCCTATGTCAGAATGCACGTGTCACATCATAGCTGTCACATCGTGCCTGTGACTCTCGCATCATTTCTGTCTCAACACATGTGGCAGTGTCACCTGGCATCTGTCACACCCAGAGTGTGTTTGTCACCTCCCATTTGTCAGGTGCCTTACAAAGTGTCATGTTTCCCTGTCACATCACATATGGGACTGTCACGTCACATCCATCACCACCCATTTGTCACCTCATGTGTTCACCACTGGCATATGATTGTCACCACACATCTGTCACAAGCCTCTTATCAGTGTCATATCACAACTGTCACCACACCCATGTGGCCGTTACCTCACATGTGTCATAACATGAAAGCATTATATCGTATCTATCCCATCACACTTATGATTATCACGTCACTTCTGTCTCAGCCCATGTGGGTGTGTCATCTGACATCTGTCATACCCTGAGTGTGAGTGTCACATCACATGTGTCAAATGCCTTCCAGAGTGTCACATCATATCTGTCGCATCACATGTGAGAGTGTCATATCTCATCAGGTACAACCCACTTGTGTCACCTCACATGGTCACAACCAGCATGTGGTTGTCATCACACACCTGTCACACATTGCTTATGTGTGTCACATCACAACTGTCACAACACTCATGTGATTGTTACCTCAACATGTGTCTTAAGAGGCAAGTGTCACATCATAGCTATCACATCATGCCTGTGGCTCTCATATCATTTCTGTCTCAACACATGTGGCATTGTCCCCTGATACCTGTCACACTCAGAGTGGTATTGTGACCTCAATTTGTCAGAAGACTTCCAGAAGCATTACAGCATACCTGTCACTTCACATGTGCATGTCACATCATGTCCATCACAACCCACATGCATGTCAACTCAGAAGGTCACAATCAGCATACGATTGTCACCACTCATTTGTCCCAAGCCATTTATGATTGTCACATCACAACTGTCACAACGCTTCTGTGGTTGTCATCCCACATGTATCTTAACATGCAAATGCCCCATCATATGTGTCGCATTGCACCTGTGATTGTCATATCACATCTGTCTCAACACGCATGAGAGTGTCTCCTGACATGTGTCACACCCAGAGAGTGAGTGTCACCTCATATAAGTCACATGCCATGCAGGAGTGTCACATCATACCTCTCATATCACACATGTGTGTGTCACATCAGATCAGTTCCAATCAACTTGTGTGTCACCTCACATTGTCACTTGCTTTACAGAGCATCGCATCATACCTGTCGTCACACATGAGAGTCATATCACATCAAGCACAAGCCATTTGTGTGTCACCTCACGTGATCACCACACATGTGTCACACATGCTTATGTGTGTCACATCAAAACTGTTACAAGGCCCATGTGATTGTCACATCACCTGTGTTGTAACACGCAAGTGCCATAACATATCAGTCACATCATGTCTGTTATTGTCACAGCATTTCTGCCTCAACAAATGTGGCAGTGTCATCTGACATCTGTTACACCCATAGTGTGTTACCTCACATTTGGCACATGCTTTACAGAGTGACACATCCTATCTGTCATCACACATGAGAGTGTCATATCACATCAGGCACAGCCCACTTGTGTGTCACCTCACATGGTCACAACTGGCATGTGATTGTCACCGCACATCTGTCACAAGCTGCTTATGACGGTCACATCACAACTGTCACAATGTTCATGTATTTGTCACCTCATGTGTCTTAATGCCCAAGGGTCACATCATACCTGTGTCATTGCACATGTGATTGTCACATCACATGGGTCTCAACACACTTGAGAGTGTCACCTGACTCCTGTGACACACAGAGTGTGATTGTCCCCTCATATTAGTCACATGCCTCCCAGGAGTGTCACATCACACCAGTCACATTGCACATGCGTGTGTCACATCGTAACAGTTCCAAATTCACTTGTGTGTCACCTCACATGGTCACAATTGGCATGTCAATGTCACCACACATCTGTCACAAGACTCATGATTGTCACATCACACCTGTCCCAATGCCTGTGTGATTGTCACCTCATGGGTGTCATAATGTGCAAGTGTCACAACATTTCAGTCCCATTGTGCCTGTTAGGGTCACACTATTTCTGTCTCGACACACATGGCAGTGTTACCTGACATCTGTCTCAACAAGAGTGTGATTAGCACATCACATTTGTCACATGACTTCTGGAGTGTCATGTCATATGTGTCCCATCACATGAGTGTGTCATAGCACATCAGGCACAACCCACTTGTGTGTCACCTCACATGGTCACAACCAGCAAGTGGTTGACACCACACAGCTGTCACACACCACTTATGTGTGTCCCATCCAAACTGTCACCATGCCCATGTGATGGTCACCTCATCTGTGTCATAACAGGCAAGTGTCACATATCTGTCACATCATGCCTGTGGCTGTCACCTATTTGTCTCAACACACATGTCAGTGTCACATGACATCTGTCACACCAAGAGTGTGATTGTCACCTCACATTTGTCATGTGCTTTATGGAGTGCCACATCATATCTGTCATCACACATGACAGTGTCATATCACATCAGGCACAAGCCCCTTGTGTGTCATCTCACATAGTCACAACCAGCATGTGGGTTTTCTCACACACTGCTTATGTGGGTCACATCACTGCTGTCACTGTGCCCTTGTGATTGTCACCTCCTCTGTGTCATCATGCACAACTGTCACATCATATCTGTCACATTGAGCCTGTGACTGTCATGCCATTTCTGTCTCAACACACATGGCAGTGTCACATGACATCTGTCACACCAAGACTGTGATTGTCACCTCACATTTGTCACATGCATTACAGAGTATCACACAGTATATGTCATTACACATGAGAATGTCACATAACTTCAGGCACAACCCACGTGTGTATCAGCTCACCCTGTCACAATTGGCATGTGATTGTCACCACACATCTGTCACAAGCCTCTTATGATTGTCACATCACACCTGTCATAATGCCTGAGTGATTGTCACCTCATGTGTGTCATAACATGCAATTATCCAAAAATGTCAGTCACATTGTGCCTGTTATTGGTCACACCATTTCTACTTCAACACATGTGGCAGTGTCACCTGACATATGTCACACCTCGAGTGTGATTGTCACCTCACATTTGTCACATGTGTTATGGAGTGTCACATCATATCTGTCACATTACACATGGGAGTGAAATATCACATGAGGCACAACCCACTTGTGTGTCACCTCACATGGTCACAACCCACATGTTATTGTCACCACACATCTGTCACACATGCTTATGTGGGTCACGTCAAATCTGTTACAATGCCCATGTGATGGTCACCTCATCTGTGTTATAATATGCAAGTGTCACATCATATCTCTCATATCATGCCTGTGATCATCACATCATTTCTGTCTCAACACACGTGGCAGTGTCACCTGATATCTGTCACACCCACAGTGTGATTGTCACCTCACACTTGTCACACGTCTTCTGGGAGTGTCACATCATCCCTGTCACCTCTGACATGTGCAGGTCACATCACATCAGTCAAAACCCATATGTATGTGATCTCAGATGGTCACAATCTGCATATGATTGTCACCACACACTAGTCACAAGCCACTTATGAGTCTCACATCACAACTGTCACAATGCTCAAGTGACTGTCACCTCACATGTGTCTTCACGCACAACTGTCACATCATACCTGTCACATTGCACATGTGATTGTCACATCACATCAGATCCAACCCAGTTGTGTGTCACCTCCCATTGTCACAATTGGCATATGATTGTCACCACACATCTGTCACACATACTTCTGTGTGTTACATCAAAACTGTTATAACACCCATGTGACTGTCACTTCTCCTATGTCAGAATGCACGTGTCACTTCATAGCTGTCACATCGTGCCTGTGACTCTCGCATCATTTCTGTCTCAACACATGTGGCAGTGTCACCTGGCATCTGTCACACCCAGAGTGTGTTTGTCACCTCCCATTTGTCAGGTGCCTTACAAAGTGTCATGTTTCCCTGTCACATCACATATGGGACTGTCACGTCACATCCATCACCACCCATTTGTCACCTCATGTGTTCACCACTGGCATATGATTGTCACCACACATCTGTCACAAGCCTCTTATCAGTGTCATATCACAACTGTCACCACACCCATGTGGCCGTTACCTCACATGTGTCATAACATGAAAGCATTATATCGTATCTATCCCATCACACTTATGATTATCACGTCACTTCTGTCTCAGCCCATGTGGGTGTGTCATCTGACATCTGTCATACCCTGAGTGTGAGTGTCACATCACATGTGTCAAATGCCTTCCAGAGTGTCACATCATATCTGTCGCATCACATGTGAGAGTGTCATATCTCATCAGGTACAACCCACTTGTGTCACCTCACATGGTCACAACCAGCATGTGGTTGTCATCACACACCTGTCACACATTGCTTATGTGTGTCACATCACAACTGTCACAACACTCATGTGATTGTTACCTCAACATGTGTCTTAAGAGGCAAGTGTCACATCATAGCTATCACATCATGCCTGTGGCTCTCATATCATTTCTGTCTCAACACATGTGGCATTGTCACCTGATACCTGTCACACTCAGAGTGGTATTGTGACCTCAATTTGTCAGAAGACTTCCAGAAGCATTACAGCATACCTGTCACTTCACATGTGCATGTCACATCATGTCCATCACAACCCACATGCATGTCAACTCAGAAGGTCACAATCAGCATACGATTGTCACCACTCATTTGTCCCAAGCCATTTATGATTGTCACATCACAACTGTCACAACGCTTCTGTGGTTGTCATCCCACATGTATCTTAACATGCAAATGCCCCATCATATGTGTCGCATTGCACCTGTGATTGTCATATCACATCTGTCTCAACACGCATGAGAGTGTCTCCTGACATGTGTCACACCCAGAGAGTGATTGTCACCTCATATAAGTCACATGCCATGCAGGAGTGTCACATCATACCTCTCATATCACACATGTGTGTGTCACATCAGATCAGTTCCAATCAACTTGTGTGTCACCTCACATTGTCACTTGCTTTACAGAGCATCGCATCATACCTGTCATCACACATGAGAGTCATATCACATCAAGCACAAGCCATTTGTGTGTCACCTCACGTGATCACCACACATGTGTCACACATGCTTATGTGTGTCACATCAAAACTGTTACAAGGCCCATGTGATTGTCACATCACCTGTGTTGTAACACGCAAGTGCCATAACATATCAGTCACATCATGTCTGTTATTGTCACAGCATTTCTGCCTCAACAAATGTGGCAGTGTCATCTGACATCTGTTACACCCATAGTGTGTTACCTCACATTTGGCACATGCTTTACAGAGTGACACATCCTATCTGTCATCACACATGAGAGTGTCATATCACATCAGGCACAGCCCACTTGTGTGTCACCTCACATGGTCACAACTGGCATGTGATTGTCACCGCACATCTGTCACAAGCTGCTTATGACGGTCACATCACAACTGTCACAATGTTCATGTATTTGTCACCTCATGTGTCTTAATGCCCAAGGGTCACATCATACCTGTGTCATTGCACATGTGATTGTCACATCACATGGGTCTCAACACACTTGAGAGTGTCACCTGACTCCTGTGACACACAGAGTGTGATTGTCCCCTCATATTAGTCACATGCCTCCCAGGAGTGTCACATCACACCAGTCACATTGCACATGCGTGTGTCACATCGTAACAGTTCCAAATTCACTTGTGTGTCACCTCACATGGTCACAATTGGCATGTCAATGTCACCACACATCGGTCACAAGACTCATGATTGTCACATCACACCTGTCCCAATGCCTGTGTGATTGTCACCTCATGGGTGTCATAATGTGCAAGTGTCACAACATTTCAGTCCCATTGTGCCTGTTAGGGTCACACTATTTCTGTCTCGACACACATGGCAGTGTTACCTGACATCTGTCTCAACAAGAGTGTGATTAGCACATCACATTTGTCACATGACTTCTGGAGTGTCATGTCATATGTGTCCCATCACATGAGTGTGTCATAGCACATCAGGCACAACCCACTTGTGTGTCACCTCACATGGTCACAACCAGCAAGTGGTTGACACCACACAGCTGTCACACACCACTTATGTGTGTCCCATCCAAACTGTCACCATGCCCATGTGATGGTCACCTCATCTGTGTCATAACAGGCAAGTGTCACATATCTGTCACATCATGCCTGTGGCTGTCACCTATTTGTCTCAACACACATGTCAGTGTCACATGACATCTGTCACACCAAGAGTGTGATTGTCACCTCACATTTGTCATGTGCTTTATGGAGTGCCACATCATATCTGTCATCACACATGACAGTGTCATATCACATCAGGCACAAGCCCCTTGTGTGTCATCTCACATAGTCACAACCAGCATGTGGGTTTTCTCACACACTGCTTATGTGGGTCACATCACTGCTGTCACTGTGCCCTTGTGATTGTCACCTCCTCTGTGTCATCATGCACAACTGTCACATCATATCTGTCACATTGAGCCTGTGACTGTCATGCCATTTCTGTCTCAACACACATGGCAGTGTCACATGACATCTGTCACACCAAGACTGTGATTGTCACCTCACATTTGTCACATGCATTACAGAGTATCACACAGTATATGTCATTACACATGAGAATGTCACATAACTTCAGGCACAACCCACGTGTGTATCAGCTCACCCTGTCACAATTGGCATGTGATTGTCACCACACATCTGTCACAAGCCTCTTATGATTGTCACATCACACCTGTCATAATGCCTGAGTGATTGTCACCTCATGTGTGTCATAACATGCAATTATCCAAAAATGTCAGTCACATTGTGCCTGTTATTGGTCACACCATTTCTACTTCAACACATGTGGCAGTGTCACCTGACATATGTCACACCTCGAGTGTGATTGTCACCTCACATTTGTCACATGTGTTATGGAGTGTCACATCATATCTGTCACATTACACATGGGAGTGAAATATCACATGAGGCACAACCCACTTGTGTGTCACCTCACATGGTCACAACCCACATGTTATTGTCACCACACATCTGTCACACATGCTTATGTGGGTCACGTCAAATCTGTTACAATGCCCATGTGATGGTCACCTCATCTGTGTTATAATATGCAAGTGTCACATCATATCTCTCATATCATGCCTGTGATCATCACATCATTTCTGTCTCAACACACGTGGCAGTGTCACCTGATATCTGTCACACCCACAGTGTGATTGTCACCTCACACTTGTCACACGTCTTCTGGGAGTGTCACATCATCCCTGTCACCTCTGACATGTGCAGGTCACATCACATCAGTCAAAACCCATATGTATGTGATCTCAGATGGTCACAATCTGCATATGATTGTCACCACACACTGGTCACAAGCCACTTATGAGTCTCACATCACAACTGTCACAATGCTCAAGTGACTGTCACCTCACATGTGTCTTCACGCACAACTGTCACATCATACCTGTCACATTGCACATGTGATTGTCACATCACATCAGATCCAACCCAGTTGTGTGTCACCTCCCATTGTCACAATTGGCATATGATTGTCACCACACATCTGTCACACATACTTCTGTGTGTTACATCAAAACTGTTATAACACCCATGTGACTGTCACTTCTCCTATGTCAGAATGCACGTGTCACTTCATAGCTGTCACATCGTGCCTGTGACTCTCGCATCATTTCTGTCTCAACACATGTGGCAGTGTCACCTGGCATCTGTCACACCCAGAGTGTGTTTGTCACCTCCCATTTGTCAGGTGCCTTACAAAGTGTCATGTTTCCCTGTCACATCACATATGGGACTGTCACGTCACATCCATCACCACCCATTTGTCACCTCATGTGTTCACCACTGGCATATGATTGTCACCACACATCTGTCACAAGCCTCTTATCAGTGTCATATCACAACTGTCACCACACCCATGTGGCCGTTACCTCACATGTGTCATAACATGAAAGCATTATATCGTATCTATCCCATCACACTTATGATTATCACGTCACTTCTGTCTCAGCCCATGTGGGTGTGTCATCTGACATCTGTCATACCCTGAGTGTGAGTGTCACATCACATGTGTCAAATGCCTTCCAGAGTGTCACATCATATCTGTCGCATCACATGTGAGAGTGTCATATCTCATCAGGTACAACCCACTTGTGTCACCTCACATGGTCACAACCAGCATGTGGTTGTCATCACACACCTGTCACACATTGCTTATGTGTGTCACATCACAACTGTCACAACACTCATGTGATTGTTACCTCAACATGTGTCTTAAGAGGCAAGTGTCACATCATAGCTATCACATCATGCCTGTGGCTCTCATATCATTTCTGTCTCAACACATGTGGCATTGTCACCTGATACCTGTCACACTCAGAGTGGTATTGTGACCTCAATTTGTCAGAAGACTTCCAGAAGCATTACAGCATACCTGTCACTTCACATGTGCATGTCACATCATGTCCATCACAACCCACATGCATGTCAACTCAGAAGGTCACAATCAGCATACGATTGTCACCACTCATTTGTCCCAAGCCATTTATGATTGTCACATCACAACTGTCACAACGCTTCTGTGGTTGTCATCCCACATGTATCTTAACATGCAAATGCCCCATCATATGTGTCGCATTGCACCTGTGATTGTCATATCACATCTGTCTCAACACGCATGAGAGTGTCTCCTGACATGTGTCACACCCAGAGAGTGATTGTCACCTCATATAAGTCACATGCCATGCAGGAGTGTCACATCATACCTCTCATATCACACATGTGTGTGTCACATCAGATCAGTTCCAATCAACTTGTGTGTCACCTCACATTGTCACTTGCTTTACAGAGCATCGCATCATACCTGTCATCACACATGAGAGTCATATCACATCAAGCACAAGCCATTTGTGTGTCACCTCACGTGATCACCACACATGTGTCACACATGCTTATGTGTGTCACATCAAAACTGTTACAAGGCCCATGTGATTGTCACATCACCTGTGTTGTAACACGCAAGTGCCATAACATATCAGTCACATCATGTCTGTTATTGTCACAGCATTTCTGCCTCAACAAATGTGGCAGTGTCATCTGACATCTGTTACACCCATAGTGTGTTACCTCACATTTGGCACATGCTTTACAGAGTGACACATCCTATCTGTCATCACACATGAGAGTGTCATATCACATCAGGCACAGCCCACTTGTGTGTCACCTCACATGGTCACAACTGGCATGTGATTGTCACCGCACATCTGTCACAAGCTGCTTATGACGGTCACATCACAACTGTCACAATGTTCATGTATTTGTCACCTCATGTGTCTTAATGCCCAAGGGTCACATCATACCTGTGTCATTGCACATGTGATTGTCACATCACATGGGTCTCAACACACTTGAGAGTGTCACCTGACTCCTGTGACACACAGAGTGTGATTGTCCCCTCATATTAGTCACATGCCTCCCAGGAGTGTCACATCACACCAGTCACATTGCACATGCGTGTGTCACATCATAACAGTTCCAAATTCACTTGTGTGTCACCTCACATGGTCACAATTGGCATGTCAATGTCACCACACATCTGTCACAAGACTCATGATTGTCACATCACACCTGTCCCAATGCCTGTGTGATTGTCACCTCATGGGTGTCATAATGTGCAAGTGTCACAACATTTCAGTCCCATTGTGCCTGTTAGGGTCACACTATTTCTGTCTCGACACACATGGCAGTGTTACCTGACATCTGTCTCAACAAGAGTGTGATTAGCACATCACATTTGTCACATGACTTCTGGAGTGTCATGTCATATGTGTCCCATCACATGAGTGTGTCATAGCACATCAGGCACAACCCACTTGTGTGTCACCTCACATGGTCACAACCAGCAAGTGGTTGACACCACACAGCTGTCACACACCACTTATGTGTGTCCCATCCAAACTGTCACCATGCCCATGTGATGGTCACCTCATCTGTGTCATAACAGGCAAGTGTCACATATCTGTCACATCATGCCTGTGGCTGTCACCTATTTGTCTCAACACACATGTCAGTGTCACATGACATCTGTCACACCAAGAGTGTGATTGTCACCTCACATTTGTCATGTGCTTTATGGAGTGCCACATCATATCTGTCATCACACATGACAGTGTCATATCACATCAGGCACAAGCCCCTTGTGTGTCATCTCACATAGTCACAACCAGCATGTGGGTTTTCTCACACACTGCTTATGTGGGTCACATCACTGCTGTCACTGTGCCCTTGTGATTGTCACCTCCTCTGTGTCATCATGCACAACTGTCACATCATATCTGTCACATTGAGCCTGTGACTGTCATGCCATTTCTGTCTCAACACACATGGCAGTGTCACATGACATCTGTCACACCAAGACTGTGATTGTCACCTCACATTTGTCACATGCATTACAGAGTATCACACAGTATATGTCATTACACATGAGAATGTCACATAACTTCAGGCACAACCCAGGTGTGTATCAGCTCACCCTGTCACAATTGGCATGTGATTGTCACCACACATCTGTCACAAGCCTCTTATGATTGTCACATCACACCTGTCATAATGCCTGAGTGATTGTCACCTCATGTGTGTCATAACATGCAATTATCCAAAAATGTCAGTCACATTGTGCCTGTTATTGGTCACACCATTTCTACTTCAACACATGTGGCAGTGTCACCTGACATATGTCACACCTCGAGTGTGATTGTCACCTCACATTTGTCACATGTGTTATGGAGTGTCACATCATATCTGTCACATTACACATGGGAGTGAAATATCACATGAGGCACAACCCACTTGTGTGTCACCTCACATGGTCACAGCCCACATGTTATTGTCACCACACATCTGTCACACATGCTTATGTGGGTCACGTCAAATCTGTTACAATGCCCATGTGATTGTCACCTCATCTGTGTTATAATATGCAAGTGTCACATCATATCTCTCATATCATGCCTGTGATCATCACATCATTTCTGTCTCAACACACGTGGCAGTGTCACCTGATATCTGTCACACCCACAGTGTGATTGTCACCTCACACTTGTCACACGTCTTCTGGGAGTGTCACATCATCCCTGTCACATCTGACATGCGCATGTCACATCACATCAGTCAAAACCCATATGTATGTGATCTCAGATGGTCACAATCTGCATATGATTGTCACCACACACTGGTCACAAGCCACTTATGAGTCTCACATCACAACTGTCACAATGCTCAAGTGACTGTCACCTCACATGTGTCTTCACGCACAACTGTCACATCATACCTGTCACATTGCACATGTGATTGTCACATCACATCAGATCCAACCCAGTTGTGTGTCACCTCCCATTGTCACAATTGGCATATGATTGTCACCACACATCTGTCACACATACTTCTGTGTGTTACATCAAAACTGTTATAACACCCATGTGACTGTCACTTCTCCTATGTCAGAATGCACGTGTCACTTCATAGCTGTCACATCGTGCCTGTGACTCTCGCATCATTTCTGTCTCAACACATGTGGCAGTGTCACCTGGCATCTGTCACACCCAGAGTGTGTTTGTCACCTCCCATTTGTCAGGTGCCTTACAAAGTGTCATGTTTCCCTGTCACATCACATATGGGACTGTCACGTCACATCCATCACCACCCATTTGTCACCTCATGTGTTCACCACTGGCATATGATTGTCACCACACATCTGTCACAAGCCTCTTATCAGTGTCATATCACAACTGTCACCACACCCATGTGGCCGTTACCTCACATGTGTCATAACATGAAAGCATTATATCGTATCTATCCCATCACACTTATGATTATCACGTCACTTCTGTCTCAGCCCATGTGGGTGTGTCATCTGACATCTGTCATACCCTGAGTGTGAGTGTCACATCACATGTGTCAAATGCCTTCCAGAGTGTCACATCATATCTGTCGCATCACATGTGAGAGTGTCATATCTCATCAGGTACAACCCACTTGTGTCACCTCACATGGTCACAACCAGCATGTGGTTGTCATCACACACCTGTCACACATTGCTTATGTGTGTCACATCACAACTGTCACAACACTCATGTGATTGTTACCTCAACATGTGTCTTAAGAGGCAAGTGTCACATCATAGCTATCACATCATGCCTGTGGCTCTCATATCATTTCTGTCTCAACACATGTGGCATTGTCCCCTGATACCTGTCACACTCAGAGTGGTATTGTGACCTCAATTTGTCAGAAGACTTCCAGAAGCATTACAGCATACCTGTCACTTCACATGTGCATGTCACATCATGTCCATCACAACCCACATGCATGTCAACTCAGAAGGTCACAATCAGCATACGATTGTCACCACTCATTTGTCCCAAGCCATTTATGATTGTCACATCACAACTGTCACAACGCTTCTGTGGTTGTCATCCCACATGTATCTTAACATGCAAATGCCCCATCATATGTGTCGCATTGCACCTGTGATTGTCATATCACATCTGTCTCAACACGCATGAGAGTGTCTCCTGACATGTGTCACACCCAGAGAGTGATTGTCACCTCATATAAGTCACATGCCATGCAGGAGTGTCACATCATACCTCTCATATCACACATGTGTGTGTCACATCAGATCAGTTCCAATCAACTTGTGTGTCACCTCACATTGTCACTTGCTTTACAGAGCATCGCATCATACCTGTCGTCACACATGAGAGTCATATCACATCAAGCACAAGCCATTTGTGTGTCACCTCACGTGATCACCACACATGTGTCACACATGCTTATGTGTGTCACATCAAAACTGTTACAAGGCCCATGTGATTGTCACATCACCTGTGTTGTAACACGCAAGTGCCATAACATATCAGTCACATCATGTCTGTTATTGTCACAGCATTTCTGCCTCAACAAATGTGGCAGTGTCATCTGACATCTGTTACACCCATAGTGTGTTACCTCACATTTGGCACATGCTTTACAGAGTGACACATCCTATCTGTCATCACACATGAGAGTGTCATATCACATCAGGCACAGCCCACTTGTGTGTCACCTCACATGGTCACAACTGGCATGTGATTGTCACCGCACATCTGTCACAAGCTGCTTATGACGGTCACATCACAACTGTCACAATGTTCATGTATTTGTCACCTCATGTGTCTTAATGCCCAAGGGTCACATCATACCTGTGTCATTGCACATGTGATTGTCACATCACATGGGTCTCAACACACTTGAGAGTGTCACCTGACTCCTGTGACACACAGAGTGTGATTGTCCCCTCATATTAGTCACATGCCTCCCAGGAGTGTCACATCACACCAGTCACATTGCACATGCGTGTGTCACATCGTAACAGTTCCAAATTCACTTGTGTGTCACCTCACATGGTCACAATTGGCATGTCAATGTCACCACACATCGGTCACAAGACTCATGATTGTCACATCACACCTGTCCCAATGCCTGTGTGATTGTCACCTCATGGGTGTCATAATGTGCAAGTGTCACAACATTTCAGTCCCATTGTGCCTGTTAGGGTCACACTATTTCTGTCTCGACACACATGGCAGTGTTACCTGACATCTGTCTCAACAAGAGTGTGATTAGCACATCACATTTGTCACATGACTTCTGGAGTGTCATGTCATATGTGTCCCATCACATGAGTGTGTCATAGCACATCAGGCACAACCCACTTGTGTGTCACCTCACATGGTCACAACCAGCAAGTGGTTGACACCACACAGCTGTCACACACCACTTATGTGTGTCCCATCCAAACTGTCACCATGCCCATGTGATGGTCACCTCATCTGTGTCATAACAGGCAAGTGTCACATATCTGTCACATCATGCCTGTGGCTGTCACCTATTTGTCTCAACACACATGTCAGTGTCACATGACATCTGTCACACCAAGAGTGTGATTGTCACCTCACATTTGTCATGTGCTTTATGGAGTGCCACATCATATCTGTCATCACACATGACAGTGTCATATCACATCAGGCACAAGCCCCTTGTGTGTCATCTCACATAGTCACAACCAGCATGTGGGTTTTCTCACACACTGCTTATGTGGGTCACATCACTGCTGTCACTGTGCCCTTGTGATTGTCACCTCCTCTGTGTCATCATGCACAACTGTCACATCATATCTGTCACATTGAGCCTGTGACTGTCATGCCATTTCTGTCTCAACACACATGGCAGTGTCACATGACATCTGTCACACCAAGACTGTGATTGTCACCTCACATTTGTCACATGCATTACAGAGTATCACACAGTATATGTCATTACACATGAGAATGTCACATAACTTCAGGCACAACCCACGTGTGTATCAGCTCACCCTGTCACAATTGGCATGTGATTGTCACCACACATCTGTCACAAGCCTCTTATGATTGTCACATCACACCTGTCATAATGCCTGAGTGATTGTCACCTCATGTGTGTCATAACATGCAATTATCCAAAAATGTCAGTCACATTGTGCCTGTTATTGGTCACACCATTTCTACTTCAACACATGTGGCAGTGTCACCTGACATATGTCACACCTCGAGTGTGATTGTCACCTCACATTTGTCACATGTGTTATGGAGTGTCACATCATATCTGTCACATTACACATGGGAGTGAAATATCACATGAGGCACAACCCACTTGTGTGTCACCTCACATGGTCACAACCCACATGTTATTGTCACCACACATCTGTCACACATGCTTATGTGGGTCACGTCAAATCTGTTACAATGCCCATGTGATGGTCACCTCATCTGTGTTATAATATGCAAGTGTCACATCATATCTCTCATATCATGCCTGTGATCATCACATCATTTCTGTCTCAACACACGTGGCAGTGTCACCTGATATCTGTCACACCCACAGTGTGATTGTCACCTCACACTTGTCACACGTCTTCTGGGAGTGTCACATCATCCCTGTCACCTCTGACATGTGCAGGTCACATCACATCAGTCAAAACCCATATGTATGTGATCTCAGATGGTCACAATCTGCATATGATTGTCACCACACACTAGTCACAAGCCACTTATGAGTCTCACATCACAACTGTCACAATGCTCAAGTGACTGTCACCTCACATGTGTCTTCACGCACAACTGTCACATCATACCTGTCACATTGCACATGTGATTGTCACATCACATCAGATCCAACCCAGTTGTGTGTCACCTCCCATTGTCACAATTGGCATATGATTGTCACCACACATCTGTCACACATACTTCTGTGTGTTACATCAAAACTGTTATAACACCCATGTGACTGTCACTTCTCCTATGTCAGAATGCACGTGTCACTTCATAGCTGTCACATCGTGCCTGTGACTCTCGCATCATTTCTGTCTCAACACATGTGGCAGTGTCACCTGGCATCTGTCACACCCAGAGTGTGTTTGTCACCTCCCATTTGTCAGGTGCCTTACAAAGTGTCATGTTTCCCTGTCACATCACATATGGGACTGTCACGTCACATCCATCACCACCCATTTGTCACCTCATGTGTTCACCACTGGCATATGATTGTCACCACACATCTGTCACAAGCCTCTTATCAGTGTCATATCACAACTGTCACCACACCCATGTGGCCGTTACCTCACATGTGTCATAACATGAAAGCATTATATCGTATCTATCCCATCACACTTATGATTATCACGTCACTTCTGTCTCAGCCCATGTGGGTGTGTCATCTGACATCTGTCATACCCTGAGTGTGAGTGTCACATCACATGTGTCAAATGCCTTCCAGAGTGTCACATCATATCTGTCGCATCACATGTGAGAGTGTCATATCTCATCAGGTACAACCCACTTGTGTCACCTCACATGGTCACAACCAGCATGTGGTTGTCATCACACACCTGTCACACATTGCTTATGTGTGTCACATCACAACTGTCACAACACTCATGTGATTGTTACCTCAACATGTGTCTTAAGAGGCAAGTGTCACATCATAGCTATCACATCATGCCTGTGGCTCTCATATCATTTCTGTCTCAACACATGTGGCATTGTCCCCTGATACCTGTCACACTCAGAGTGGTATTGTGACCTCAATTTGTCAGAAGACTTCCAGAAGCATTACAGCATACCTGTCACTTCACATGTGCATGTCACATCATGTCCATCACAACCCACATGCATGTCAACTCAGAAGGTCACAATCAGCATACGATTGTCACCACTCATTTGTCCCAAGCCATTTATGATTGTCACATCACAACTGTCACAACGCTTCTGTGGTTGTCATCCCACATGTATCTTAACATGCAAATGCCCCATCATATGTGTCGCATTGCACCTGTGATTGTCATATCACATCTGTCTCAACACGCATGAGAGTGTCTCCTGACATGTGTCACACCCAGAGAGTGATTGTCACCTCATATAAGTCACATGCCATGCAGGAGTGTCACATCATACCTCTCATATCACACATGTGTGTGTCACATCAGATCAGTTCCAATCAACTTGTGTGTCACCTCACATTGTCACTTGCTTTACAGAGCATCGCATCATACCTGTCATCACACATGAGAGTCATATCACATCAAGCACAAGCCATTTGTGTGTCACCTCACGTGATCACCACACATGTGTCACACATGCTTATGTGTGTCACATCAAAACTGTTACAAGGCCCATGTGATTGTCACATCACCTGTGTTGTAACACGCAAGTGCCATAACATATCAGTCACATCATGTCTGTTATTGTCACAGCATTTCTGCCTCAACAAATGTGGCAGTGTCATCTGACATCTGTTACACCCATAGTGTGTTACCTCACATTTGGCACATGCTTTACAGAGTGACACATCCTATCTGTCATCACACATGAGAGTGTCATATCACATCAGGCACAGCCCACTTGTGTGTCACCTCACATGGTCACAACTGGCATGTGATTGTCACCGCACATCTGTCACAAGCTGCTTATGACGGTCACATCACAACTGTCACAATGTTCATGTATTTGTCACCTCATGTGTCTTAATGCCCAAGGGTCACATCATACCTGTGTCATTGCACATGTGATTGTCACATCACATGGGTCTCAACACACTTGAGAGTGTCACCTGACTCCTGTGACACACAGAGTGTGATTGTCCCCTCATATTAGTCACATGCCTCCCAGGAGTGTCACATCACACCAGTCACATTGCACATGCGTGTGTCACATCATAACAGTTCCAAATTCACTTGTGTGTCACCTCACATGGTCACAATTGGCATGTCAATGTCACCACACATCTGTCACAAGACTCATGATTGTCACATCACACCTGTCCCAATGCCTGTGTGATTGTCACCTCATGGGTGTCATAATGTGCAAGTGTCACAACATTTCAGTCCCATTGTGCCTGTTAGGGTCACACTATTTCTGTCTCGACACACATGGCAGTGTTACCTGACATCTGTCTCAACAAGAGTGTGATTAGCACATCACATTTGTCACATGACTTCTGGAGTGTCATGTCATATGTGTCCCATCACATGAGTGTGTCATAGCACATCAGGCACAACCCACTTGTGTGTCACCTCACATGGTCACAACCAGCAAGTGGTTGACACCACACAGCTGTCACACACCACTTATGTGTGTCCCATCCAAACTGTCACCATGCCCATGTGATGGTCACCTCATCTGTGTCATAACAGGCAAGTGTCACATATCTGTCACATCATGCCTGTGGCTGTCACCTATTTGTCTCAACACACATGTCAGTGTCACATGACATCTGTCACACCAAGAGTGTGATTGTCACCTCACATTTGTCATGTGCTTTATGGAGTGCCACATCATATCTGTCATCACACATGACAGTGTCATATCACATCAGGCACAAGCCCCTTGTGTGTCATCTCACATAGTCACAACCAGCATGTGGGTTTTCTCACACACTGCTTATGTGGGTCACATCACTGCTGTCACTGTGCCCTTGTGATTGTCACCTCCTCTGTGTCATCATGCACAACTGTCACATCATATCTGTCACATTGAGCCTGTGACTGTCATGCCATTTCTGTCTCAACACACATGGCAGTGTCACATGACATCTGTCACACCAAGACTGTGATTGTCACCTCACATTTGTCACATGCATTACAGAGTATCACACAGTATATGTCATTACACATGAGAATGTCACATAACTTCAGGCACAACCCAGGTGTGTATCAGCTCACCCTGTCACAATTGGCATGTGATTGTCACCACACATCTGTCACAAGCCTCTTATGATTGTCACATCACACCTGTCATAATGCCTGAGTGATTGTCACCTCATGTGTGTCATAACATGCAATTATCCAAAAATGTCAGTCACATTGTGCCTGTTATTGGTCACACCATTTCTACTTCAACACATGTGGCAGTGTCACCTGACATATGTCACACCTCGAGTGTGATTGTCACCTCACATTTGTCACATGTGTTATGGAGTGTCACATCATATCTGTCACATTACACATGGGAGTGAAATATCACATGAGGCACAACCCACTTGTGTGTCACCTCACATGGTCACAGCCCACATGTTATTGTCACCACACATCTGTCACACATGCTTATGTGGGTCACGTCAAATCTGTTACAATGCCCATGTGATTGTCACCTCATCTGTGTTATAATATGCAAGTGTCACATCATATCTCTCATATCATGCCTGTGATCATCACATCATTTCTGTCTCAACACACGTGGCAGTGTCACCTGATATCTGTCACACCCACAGTGTGATTGTCACCTCACACTTGTCACACGTCTTCTGGGAGTGTCACATCATCCCTGTCACATCTGACATGCGCATGTCACATCACATCAGTCAAAACCCATATGTATGTGATCTCAGATGGTCACAATCTGCATATGATTGTCACCACACACTGTTCACAAGCCACTTATGAGTCTCACATCACAACTGTCACAATGCTCAAGTGACTGTCACCTCACATGTGTCTTCACGCACAACTGTCACATCATACCTGTCACATTGCACATGTGATTGTCACATCACATCAGATCCAACCCAGTTGTGTGTCACCTCCCATTGTCACAATTGGCATATGATTGTCACCACACATCTGTCACACATACTTCTGTGTGTTACATCAAAACTGTTATAACACCCATGTGACTGTCACTTCTCCTATGTCAGAATGCACGTGTCACTTCATAGCTGTCACATCGTGCCTGTGACTCTCGCATCATTTCTGTCTCAACACATGTGGCAGTGTCACCTGGCATCTGTCACACCCAGAGTGTGTTTGTCACCTCCCATTTGTCAGGTGCCTTACAAAGTGTCATGTTTCCCTGTCACATCACATATGGGACTGTCACGTCACATCCATCACCACCCATTTGTCACCTCATGTGTTCACCACTGGCATATGATTGTCACCACACATCTGTCACAAGCCTCTTATCAGTGTCATATCACAACTGTCACCACACCCATGTGGCCGTTACCTCACATGTGTCATAACATGAAAGCATTATATCGTATCTATCCCATCACACTTATGATTATCACGTCACTTCTGTCTCAGCCCATGTGGGTGTGTCATCTGACATCTGTCATACCCTGAGTGTGAGTGTCACATCACATGTGTCAAATGCCTTCCAGAGTGTCACATCATATCTGTCGCATCACATGTGAGAGTGTCATATCTCATCAGGTACAACCCACTTGTGTCACCTCACATGGTCACAACCAGCATGTGGTTGTCATCACACACCTGTCACACATTGCTTATGTGTGTCACATCACAACTGTCACAACACTCATGTGATTGTTACCTCAACATGTGTCTTAAGAGGCAAGTGTCACATCATAGCTATCACATCATGCCTGTGGCTCTCATATCATTTCTGTCTCAACACATGTGGCATTGTCACCTGATACCTGTCACACTCAGAGTGGTATTGTGACCTCAATTTGTCAGAAGACTTCCAGAAGCATTACAGCATACCTGTCACTTCACATGTGCATGTCACATCATGTCCATCACAACCCACATGCATGTCAACTCAGAAGGTCACAATCAGCATACGATTGTCACCACTCATTTGTCCCAAGCCATTTATGATTGTCACATCACAACTGTCACAACGCTTCTGTGGTTGTCATCCCACATGTATCTTAACATGCAAATGCCCCATCATATGTGTCGCATTGCACCTGTGATTGTCATATCACATCTGTCTCAACACGCATGAGAGTGTCTCCTGACATGTGTCACACCCAGAGAGTGATTGTCACCTCATATAAGTCACATGCCATGCAGGAGTGTCACATCATACCTCTCATATCACACATGTGTGTGTCACATCAGATCAGTTCCAATCAACTTGTGTGTCACCTCACATTGTCACTTGCTTTACAGAGCATCGCATCATACCTGTCGTCACACATGAGAGTCATATCACATCAAGCACAAGCCATTTGTGTGTCACCTCACGTGATCACCACACATGTGTCACACATGCTTATGTGTGTCACATCAAAACTGTTACAAGGCCCATGTGATTGTCACATCACCTGTGTTGTAACACGCAAGTGCCATAACATATCAGTCACATCATGTCTGTTATTGTCACAGCATTTCTGCCTCAACAAATGTGGCAGTGTCATCTGACATCTGTTACACCCATAGTGTGTTACCTCACATTTGGCACATGCTTTACAGAGTGACACATCCTATCTGTCATCACACATGAGAGTGTCATATCACATCAGGCACAGCCCACTTGTGTGTCACCTCACATGGTCACAACTGGCATGTGATTGTCACCGCACATCTGTCACAAGCTGCTTATGACGGTCACATCACAACTGTCACAATGTTCATGTATTTGTCACCTCATGTGTCTTAATGCCCAAGGGTCACATCATACCTGTGTCATTGCACATGTGATTGTCACATCACATGGGTCTCAACACACTTGAGAGTGTCACCTGACTCCTGTGACACACAGAGTGTGATTGTCCCCTCATATTAGTCACATGCCTCCCAGGAGTGTCACATCACACCAGTCACATTGCACATGCGTGTGTCACACCGTAACAGTTCCTAATTCACTTGTGTGTCACCTCACATGGTCACAATTGGCATGTCAATGTCACCACACATCTGTCACAAGACTCATGATTGTCACATCACACCTGTCCCAATGCCTGTGTGATTGTCACCTCATGGGTGTCATAATGTGCAAGTGTCACAACATTTCAGTCCCATTGTGCCTGTTAGGGTCACACTATTTCTGTCTCGACACACATGGCAGTGTTACCTGACATCTGTCTCAACAAGAGTGTGATTAGCACATCACATTTGTCACATGACTTCTGGAGTGTCATGTCATATGTGTCCCATCACATGAGTGTGTCATAGCACATCAGGCACAACCCACTTGTGTGTCACCTCACATGGTCACAACCAGCAAGTGGTTGACACCACACAGCTGTCACACACCACTTATGTGTGTCCCATCCAAACTGTCACCATGCCCATGTGATGGTCACCTCATCTGTGTCAT